>NW_010315878.1:0-17232 GCF_000700745.2 Antrostomus carolinensis
CAGCACGGCCAGCAGAACAGACAGGAGCTGACTGTTTCCAAACACTTTGTCTATTCTGAAGTGGAAAGGTCAGCAGATCACTCATGTCATACAGCAGCAGCAGCCACCAGCACTGCAATTAGGGCAACTAACTAATGGTTGCCATTGCAGTCATACCCTTAGCTGGGCTTTTAGACACAGCACAATTGCTGTTCCATACTGAGACAGCTGAATTAAAAAAAACAACCTATTCACTAACATCTCCTGTTAGTGCTGTAAATACAACTGCATGAAATTATAATTTAGAAACACAATCCCTAACACTGTTTGCAATATGTTTTAATTACAGAAAGCTTCTGCCACCCCACCTGGGGCCACAGAGAAGAATAACGAGGCTGCCCACGGCCCCCTGTTTGGCACGGGTGCTGCCGAGCCTACGCACACCAATGGTCCACTCATCCCAGGTTTTCATTGAATTATAGTTCTCTCAACATCTCCTTAGTAGTTTAAAACTTCCTGTATTTGTTTTACTGGTTTCTGCACATTTATTTAAAAGGAAACAATCCATTGTACATTAAGAATATGGGAAAAGATATTAATAGTAAAGGTAACGTACTTGTGCAGATATAATTCAGTGTGGAAAGTAATTTTCCAACCTTATGCAGCTAGTCTTGGATGAGAAATCCATTTCTTATACTCTGTTTTAAAGCAGAGAAAAACTTAAGAACTGAGGAAAAAACCCCCACAGGATACATGCAATCAACACTCAAGTCTGAAAGCCTACTCCTGTTAATATCTTGATTCATCATCTATATTTTGACCTTCCTACTACTGTTTCAAGAGAAAAAAAATTTATGTACTACAAATAATTTCAACGTGGGGAATAATTTCAAAGAAGGAAAGAGGTAGAAAGAAGTTTCATACCCAGAAATAGCTTAATATATTGGAATAAAAATTATACAGAATGAGAAGTATTTAATTCTTAGTCTTCTTGCTTATTATAAAATGTTTGATCTATTTCAAAAATAAAATATGAACTTTTCTAAAAGCTGTTTCCTACTCTTGAGAAAAAGAGTAAAGATTTCCAACTAAACACAATGGAATGCACTCTATAAGGATCCAAACAGATCCCTACATGTTTGACACCTTAATCTGGAAAGAAGCTGTGAGAAAGGTGCCAGGAACCCAGGGCTGGG
Organism: Antrostomus carolinensis; assembly: GCF_000700745.2. NCBI lineage: Eukaryota > Metazoa > Chordata > Aves > Caprimulgiformes > Caprimulgidae > Antrostomus > Antrostomus carolinensis. The sequence goes on from NW_010315878.1 coordinate 1,176, forward strand.
CTTCTCCCTGCCTAACACAAGAGGAGGCTGCTGCTGCTGCCCTCTGACACCCACGCTCACAGGGTGGTCCTACCACCATCACTCATTACTCAATGAAGAAATAATTTCTGAGCAAGGTAACACGTAATTCCTGCATCACTACATTTGAACATCACACATAGCATCCTTCAAACATATGGAAACCTGTTTGTCCAAGGAAAGCTGAGCCCCCCCCCAGTTTTTAAATTAAGGCAAAGTTAAGTTTTCAGGAAGAAAAAAAAGGTGTTGCATTCATTCCTTAAATTCAAGGAGAAAGTTTTGAAACAAAGCCACCATCATGGTAGCTAAACACATTTAGTTCTGCCAATATCATCTGCTAACAAGCAAAATAATACTTGAAATTACCTTTGATGTTTTAAAACACAAGTCCTTTAAACACTGCATCAGGTTCTTGTGAACTAGATGACCACCCATCTGGACATAAGACACCTCCTCCTGCTACACACACAGTATATAGACAGTTATTGTGGGATATATTTCTTCTTCCTAAAGCATCCAAAGCAAACTTTCAGCTTGCCAGAACAAAGCACTGTATTTCAGGTCCTTATATTTTTGTCCTTGATGCAAGATTAATAAAAACCTCCCCAGCTGAAGAACAGGACTGTAATCCAGGTAAGGCTTTTAAACAAAAGCTGCACTGAAATACACTGCAGTACTCTATTAATGTCACTAATGCTTCTCTAAGTAAATCTAACCCTGGTTAAGCCAAACCTGTAACTTCAGAGTGTGTGAAAACAAAACCTACTCATTTCCTGGCCTGAGGAGGTTTGGAAAGGAAATGTCAGACAGACTGTAAGCAAATCCAGGGTTAGTTTGGGTTGATACAACAATTCCTTTACCTTCCAAAGAACTAATTCCATTAAAAAATGTGAAAGCACAGAATTAAACTGCATATTTTGAACATATACAAATATACACAGCCACTAAAAATCAGTCCCCATCTTCACTTATCAGAAGTTCCACTTCACGGAAGCCCTGGACAAACCAGAGGGATACATGTTCACGTACAGAGAGCAACGTTTGCTTTCTATGGCATTTTAAAAGTATTCAACAAGAGCAAACGTAACATTCTTTATTAAACAAAGACAACAACGGCAAGTTTCTGTTGTCCCATCGTATTATACCACTAATCCTCTTTGGATGGCAATCAAAAGACCCCAAAATGCCAAGTTATGAAAGGGTATTTCCAAGCAGTGGGAGCCTCTGGCTCTTTGGCTACATCTTCAGTCTGTTGCTTTGGCAGACAGGAGCAATCCCGATCTGTCAAATGGCAAATTCCCAGTGCACTTACCAGGGCTGGGTACCTCAGACTTCTTTATTTTACTTCAAAGAGGGTATTCTAATTAAAATAAAACCATTTTTTTTTTCTCCATTAGAGGCAGGTAGGTTATTATTATTGCATTCCAGATGTACATTTTCCTACTTCATTTATTGCCCACAAGCCCAGCTTGATTGGAGACATCAACAACATCTTGAACACAAGACCTCAGTGGACTGTTTAAACAGGAATTCAGATATACTATATTTTCCTCCAATTCCTCTTCAAAGCCAAGTAAACACATTCTTTACCTTCCCCCAGCTGCTACTTATATAGGGAAGTTAAATGCTATGCAAGTGCAGCAGCTACTGCTGGGGCCACATAGCAGTTTAAACCATATATATTGTAGAATATTTATGTCATCATTAACATGATTTTGAAACATTTTGAAAATAAAGTCAAATGTTTACATGCAGTGCACAAGTAAAATGCCATTAGACAGAGTGGTGCTAATAAGTTATTGTTGGAAGTGGTTGTGGTGGGTCGGTATCAAGGCTGCAGGATTAGGTCATGTCATCTTGAGGATGAATCTCCATGCCCTGGAGAAAAAGGAAGTGAAACAGCCTGACAAACTTAGAGACACCAGGTTGCTTTAGGATATCTCATTTGAAATGGTGAGTTGCCTAGAGATAAGATAATTAATTGGTGAAGAATTGGAGTGCTAAGAACAGGAAAAACCAAACATGGCAGGGATAGATATTTCTGTAATAATCAAATTACACCAGCGATAGCAAAGCCAGAAGTCATAAGGGGGCACGTCCCTTGCTGTGAGGAGGCACCTGTAAGTCCCACCAGCACTCACCTTGCTTGGTGTATCCACCACAGGCTACTGAAGCATATCGCCGTTCTTACCTGAGCGACGACCCACAAATGGATTAAGCTCCCTCTTATTTTTAGACTGGAAATCATGTGCCAGAAGATTCAATTAGAAGGACAGAGCAACACACTACAAAGCAACACTGCGCTTTGTTCAGCTGTTCACTGGTTTAACATGAAATCACAGGGAATGAAACACTAACTCATAACTGAGGAATTTGTTGCCAAACAATTAAAGGAACAAGTATCACGTTAAAGGATTACAGATGAAGAATGCATTGTCCAAGAATTAGAGGGTCCCCAAAATTAGTATTTGGTTGTTACTAGTTTGTATTTTAAAAAGTTTAATGCAAAGGAAATGAAGTTATTGGGTAGTGGTCTGGATTTTCCAGATGTGTTCATCACTTCAAAAAAAGAAACTCAAGATATTCATCAATGTTTTAAGATCTACTCCTGAATTGTCACTGAAGCTGTAAAAGTTTGTATACACTTTTGGAAAGAGGATGTTGTACTTTGATAAATACAAAATTTAGCAGCCAAAATCACCACCTGATGTACAAATATACATATATACACACAGCAAGACTGAAGGGTGCTACTGTTACAGGGTTCAGCTGTGTATGCAAATACATGGCAACTGCTCTAATACAAGGAAAAAACATGAAAGTTTAATCAAATGAGACTTGTAACAGGTTCAGGGGAACTGAAAGTGGGCTAAAAATGTAAAAAAAAAATCTGGCAGAAGAATGGCTTTAATACTAGGTAACATTTCAAATTTTTATCACCTAAATCCACAAAATTCTTGATCAGTTCCTTCCTGCGTTCTCTGCAGAGCTGAAAGTCAGGACCAGCTAAATAAAAGATAATGCAACTAGGCATAACACAATAAAAGATATTACCTTCACAATGCATTATTGCTGCCAATTATAAGAATCACTTCAACTTAATTTCAAAGGCACAATCACCCTCAACTGTAACAGTCTCTTTTTTAAATTTCAAACAGTATTACATTAAGGCAATAACTCACCTTCCAGCTATAATATCAGTCTCCCTTATTGCAAAAATACATTTCATAAATACTTCTCATCGACAAGTCAAGCTAATTCAGGTTAATTTTATTGTATTTTGGTGCTATCTCACATTTGTGTGCAATTACCTTTATCATTTTATTGCTGTGCCAGAAAGTAATCAGAACAATTATTTGAAAAAGGAGGTGTATAAATTCTAAATCACACTTGCTGGCATTTTTGATAAAATAGCAGCTTTATCTCAGAAAGTGGCAGGGACATCGGATAAATCATGCATCAGTCAAGTGTAGCTGACCCCCAAGTGCATTGCACAATATCAGGAGTGCTTCAAAAGAAACTTTCCTATATAATCCATCATTCTTTATAATACCAAAATAGCTATACCTGAAGAGCAGGAGCTAGAGAATAATAACAAAATAAATCTAAGCAATATGAACAAAACCATTAATAGTGCTCCTTTTTAAGCTGAAGGAGAGTCAGGAATGGAGGAAAGAATTTCATTGAAGTTTTTAAAATTAGTAGAACAGCTTTAAACAAATGAAGTAGCAAACTGTGTGTTAAGAATTCACTAAAAATACAAATATATCTACAGGAAAATACACACTAAAGACAAGTGTCAAGGAAAATCATACAAAAATACAAGATTATAGTCTTGGGATACACATCTGAATTTTCCTATCGTTATCAATCTCAGTTTGATGCAGGACAGCATGGACAGGCATTTCACTGCATTAACAGAGAGCAAAGCATGACAGTTAGTACAAGAATCTGTTTACTAAGTTTAAATTTAATAACTGGCAGAAATCCAGTGAGGTACAGGATTACCTTTAGAATTAAATTTCTTGTGAAACAGAAAAATTGCCACATTGTTATAAGAACAGCACAAAGCTCCCAAATACAGAGACATTCTGATGTGTGGCTCACATCAGAACCACAGCCACATTTCAGCCTCTTCCACACAAACCCAACATAGATCTCTGGTCACCACAACGTGGCTGCAGAATCAGGGATCAAGTGGGAGATAAATATAAAAATTGTGGAAAATGCCCACGTCTGGCTGCTTTCAGAAACCATTTTTCAGCAACCTCCTTTAAAAACCGTTCAGCACATTAACATTGGTGATAATTGATTTCTGCAAAAAAACACATGCCAGGCAGATATTGTGTGTCACACCAACGCGGGGTCGTGCTCAAAGGAAACTAATCACACACACCATTCTAAAGAAACATGAGCTACATTATATATTTAATGTGCATCCAGAAGAGGGGGAACAGCAGCAGATAGAGCTGGCAGGGCTGTGAGTTCATGTGTTATACCTTAAACCCTGTGCTTTTCCACGTATCAAAAGGGAAAAACTCCCTTAACAGCTACTGCTGCACCTTTCAACTAGTAGTGAGAGTGGGAGAAATGAAAAGGTTAGATAATAAATTATGAGTTTCATGTCACTCGCCAGCTATATCACACCCAGCTCGGAATGAGAGGGGACTAGTGATTCTTCCTCTCATGCCTGGTTATACAGAAGATAAATATATTTCTCTGCCATTATTCCATTATTGCTAAAAGATGTTTGCACCTGGAAGATACATAAATACAACTGAGCAGATGACTGTTTAATAAAAAAAGTGAAGAACTTATTTTCTCGAATTTCCTCCTCAATAATTCAATTTTTAAAAATAATTATTATTTTCTTCTGTGGAAAAGAAGAAAAAAATCTTCTACAGAGGGGCAGAAGACATAGAATATGCAGGAAATTCTACTTTTCTGAGCCACATTACATTACATAAAGCAGATTAAAACCACAAGTGATGCCACTATTAAGACATTTTTAACAGTGATAGAAGTTGCCAGCAGGAATAGTTAGATATGCAAGTTTGATTGTACTAGAAAGATTTTCCTAGAGGAGCTTTAATAATGTTACAAAAATAGTTATTCCAAAGAAAATACGTATTTGTATCAAAGTTCATTTTAATTATTTGAAGAATATGGTTATTGACTAAAAATGTCTTGATGCCTTTCTTTCAGGAAGGTAAATTGTTCTGTATTTCTTGATCAACATCATTTTTTTTTTTAATTTGACTATAAAGTTCCTGCCCTACACTTACCTCACTGAAGCATCAAGCCTCAACATTAAACCTGTTTTTCAAGGAATGAGGTATTTATTAGGAAATGGAAGCAAACAGCTAACTTTTAACTGAAAATGGAGCATTGTCCTGTTAGTTTATGCTCTGTGGCAGATAGATACGTGATGGGGAAAGGTCCACTGATGCCTGTTACCAACCATGACAGAGCTACAGAGATTTACAATGCAGCATCAATCTTGTCAACTGGATTCTTAATCCTGACTGCTGGACACCAGGGAAAACACAAGCTGTGTTATGTGAACTCTTTTGTAATGCTGGACTTCCAGTGTACACTGAAATGCAAGGGTATTTTACTAGAAACTTACTTTTGGAACAAGCCTGGATGCCATGGTAGATGAAAGGTCTCCACCTGTAAGGAAAAAAAACCCAAAACAACTCAGTTATACTATTCTTCCTGTGGAATTTAAATTCAATCTTAGTGTATCTCAATATTGTCTTTTCCCTTATAACCAACTCTATACCAGTTTTTAAGTGGGCTCTAAGTTTCAGTATATATCATTTCAGAAGGGAGTTTGATTTTTCTTACAAATAAGCAGGAATTTTAATATTCATTAGGTCATACGCTCCTTTTATGAGTGAAACAAAAAAATCCACACATGGCACAGTGAACACTTCTTCCATAACAAGCAGTGCACAGCTCTGATCTTTGGAAAAAGAATACCTTAAAAGATACAGTATTAATTTAAGAAATATTTATACAGGCAGTAATGCACTTCTGAGTTACTTAAAATAAACAGTCTTTTGTGATTTAGGAAATAACACATTTTAAGGCACAAAAGCAAGTGACTTTCTTAGTTTATATTCAGGGTTTCAAAGTCGAGATTGCAAAACACTAAGAAAGTACCTATGAAATGTTAACTTCAATTATTACAATTCTAGTCTTCAACAGTATCATTATTATACATCATTAAAAAATACAACAGGTTCCTCTTTGCTCTCTCCTTTGAAATAAAGGATGATTGCTATTTCCTTGGCATTTAGTTTTCCTTTCTCTATTTTCTTTTCAGTGCTATTTAGCCAAGATCACTATATCCTCGCGAAGATGTGCTATAAAACGTTACATTTTGGAAAATCAAGGAGACTATCTGACAAAGCTCAGCCTCAGAGTCCTGACTCGGAGCCAACCTCAATGGGAACTCTTCCACTTAAGTCGGGGAACTTGCTCCTCCACAGGAGAGGATAATGTATCCGCTTAAGAAACGATAAATCTCTTAAAATAAATGATAAGAACATCTGAGGGTTTCCAAGCCCTCTCAAACACATCAAGCCTTGAACTCCAAGGCAGTGACAGAACTTACAGCCATTTCCAAACTACTTACAAGAAAACACTGATATTTAATCTTAAAATTACATCTTAATTATTTTAAGAGTTTAAAATTAAGATTTTGAATAATGAGTATTTTAAATATACCAGCAACCATACCCTTGCCAGGTCAGCATTGCAAAGATCACTCATTCCATTTTTAAATGCAAGTCAGGCAGGTGAGCAATCTAATACAATATTGCTTAAAATATCTGTGATAGAGCTAAAAATAAAATAGCAATTTATTTCTATTGGCAGCACAGAGCTTGAACTTTCCAAGTACATAGCAACACTCAGCTTTTTCCAGTTCATCTACCACCTCCACAAAATAAAAAAAAGGGAAACCCAAAGCCTTCCCCTGAAATAGCTGCAGCTTTTGCAACCTGAATCTGATTAAAGTCCGGACACGTTTGTGTGAAGGACTGGCACCCATGTGCTTCTGCATCACTTGCACCAAATATTAAATAATTACCATTTAACAGTTACTTATGCCCCTCTTCCCATCTCCTACCAGCTGGTCTGAGAGTATTCTGGCAAAATCCACTTGCTCCCCACTTTCCCACTGGGAAATAAAGTGTTTCCAAGATAGCAGCTGCTCACGGGTGGATGAAGGGCTGCTCCAGAACATCAGGTAAGAAGAAAACAACCATTCATCCTGACTGAAGGAGCTCAGAGCCCAGCAGACATCTCTGGGACAAAACTGGTCAGGAAACATCCCTTTTCATAACCATTTTTTGTTTTATATTTACTTGCAACACAGTCTCTCTCTCTCTCTGTTTATGAAAGAAATTGCCAAATGCCAAAAATCAAGTTGAAATTCAAGTTGTTGTTTTAAATAGCACCTGATTTTTGGTGATAACAGCAGTTTAATTGCTAGCCAGGTTCCATATGATGCATTCATGTTGATCTAAAAATCTCCACAGCACCCTCAGAAGGAGAGCAATCCACACAGAGCTCGAGAATAAATCCTGATCAATCACCAAAAACTTCTTCAGTCTTTTTAGGCAATTCCCCTTGACGCTTCCTGAATGCAGCAGTCTCTAAAAACCATGAGTAAAGATCCCCAGCTTCTCCTACAGTGCAGGAAAACTTTACACCCATGTGTGTTTGCCAAGATCTTCAGAAATGGTATTTCTGACCTCCTGAACCAAGGAATACAAACTGACTTTGAGTGTAAGCAATTACAGCTCATGAGGATGCAATGCCTGGTGGAGAAACTAAGCCCAGCTTCAAGGAGATTAAACTTTGAGAATAGGAAACAGGTTCCAGCTTTAAGGAACCTCACAAAAGGACGACCTAGCACCTCACAGGCATGACAGCTGCTCACTCCGTGCTGATCAGTCCCAAGAAACAAGGCGATGCACTGGGGGGAAGCTCCTAGGACCCCTGAGACCTTGGTGAGGTTGGTGGATGAGAAGGACAAATTGACCACAGTGCCCAAGAAGAGCTGGAGACTGATTAGTGTTCATGACCTACTTCTGCCCCAGGTTGAGCTGAACAGTCTGCTAGTCCAGAACAGTCCTCCTCTGATGAGGGGTAACTTGGGCAAAGCCAGTAATACCCAAACCACACTGGTTAGAAGACCACCTGCAGCTACATAAGGAGAAAATGGTACAAGACCACAGCTGTAAGTCAGAGACCTAGGAAAGTCCAAAACATCACTCCAAAACGCATCTCAACCTTTCAAAGACTGTCTTGTTGGGAGAGGCCAATATATGCACTAACTCCTTCTCACATTGAGTTCCTCTAAGGTGGATTTTGAAGGTAAGAACCCAATAGCTCTTCTGCATGGCACAGGAATTGCCACTGATCAAATTCAATCATGACACCTCATTCTGGATCACGTTCCAGAAACTGAAACACCAGAAGCACTGGACTAGTCTTAAAAGACTAAAATCTTATTGTCAGAAATCCCTTCTTCAAAATGGACAATTTCCTCCTGCATTTGCAGAGAGTGGGACAAACTGAAGGGATCAATTAACAAGCAGAAGTGAGGAGAGGAGGGGGAAATTAAAAAAAAAAAAAGTAGTTTTTCCCCATCCTCACTAGCTCAGAACTACCTGACTAGGACCCATGGAGCTCATCTCCTGTTGAGCTCCTACCTCAAACCTGAGCTGTGGGATGACAACTCTTGCCTCAGCTTCCCTCAGCCTTTCAATAAAGATGTGCCCAAGTTCCCCAGAACTTCTGTTCTCATACAAGAGCTTTGCTGAGGCTGAAGCCATGCTGACAGGTATGGAGATGTTCCCAAGACACCTGGAAGATACACAAACACTTTCAGGAGGAGACAAGATGGTGCAGGAAGTTAACATATCTCAGACCCACCCTGTGAATATTCCAAACCTTTGAATATGTTAATAGACCAAAAATTGAAAGAAAAGTCAGAGGTTATATCAAAAAAACAGATCCTTAAAAGCCATGAAAAATTTCAGCCATGTTTTGTTGATAGTCCAGAACAGAAGTCCTTGGGTTTGAAGATACTTTCCTGTTTACTGTCACAGGACTGCAGCCTGAAAAGTACGTGAGATGGCAGCACAATGGTGTGAACTCTTAGATTCATAAAAAGTATTTTTCTCAGTTCATCAACTTTTAAACACTAGAGGAAGATTCTCCTTGAAAGACAAGTCCTCAGGATCCACAGAATATAATACACTCTGGTTTCAGTACTAAAATTTAAAACCAGCTATTATAGTAAGTCAGTATATGAATAAAATTCCATATGAAAACATTTAAAGTACATTAGATTTTTGGTCAAGATGAAAGACTGAAAAAAAAAAACTCGAGCAATCTATTCTAATTGGGTTCCCATGGTAACTGTACAATTGGGTTTTTCAGTATAACATCCCAAAGGCCCAATGCACACTTGTAAAATATACTTCAAACAGCCTGAATTGTTTTTACATTACAGCACTCCCAGGAAGATCAATTACTATACATCCCCACCCTAACTATTAGTGGCAGGAGATGTTAACACTATTGGCCGTATTAACATAAGTCATGTTAAAACCACCACATATCACCATCATTATATAAAACTAATTACACACTTCAGATTCATCAAACATGTTCCCAGTAATAAAACCAATCCTAGTCTTGTCACACAAGATCATGTTTACTGAACGGTAGAAATCAACCCCAAATATATGCCCAAACTATTTTGCTTCTTATATTGATTTCAAGGATAAACAGAATCAATCATTAATAATTACATTATAACATGACCCACAGGGTTAATCATATTCTTAGAAACTCTCACTATGGAATCAAATATAGATGCACAAAAAGACAACTGAAAAGTATTCAGGCCATATGCATTACCAAGAAGATAAAACAAGGTGCATTCATGTGCAACTCATAATTTGTTAAAAAAAATCAGTTCTCACTGTTCTAATTAAAAAAACTTCACATGTATTTATTGAAAGTTTCCCTCAGATGAAGCACTTGGCTTTTTTGGGTCTCAATTTCACTTCCTGAAAGCCCATCACTGCCTGTAGACTCTTCTTGTCCACCCAGACAATCTTTCCAGCCAACTGTCTTCTAAGCTTCAAAGCTAAAAGGGGATAATGACCCATGTCCACTGAAAGGAGAACTCAAAATCATTATATTTCTAGGGGAAAAAAATATATTAAAAAACCTGTGGCCAGTTTTGAATAAAGTCAATCTCATTCCTCAATCAACCACCCAGAAATCTTGGTATTGGATGGATTGAAACCAGCAAATAATCAGAAGTATTTCCGGTGTCAACAGGAGACCATGCAAGGGATTTCCCTTTTCACCCCACTACTTTACATTTGATCATACAAAATTTCAATAGAGCAAGATGAGGGGAAAAGAAAGTTGTGTAAATTGTTTCTCCAGGACATTGCTGACAGTCTAAAAATGCACCATCAACACAGGTGACCCCCAGCTGCCAAAGCAAGGTCATGTTTGTCACGTGTATTTTCAGATGCTGTACATTCTATCAGGTGGTTTTGAAATGTGAAACAGAAAAATTAATCTTTTAACTGGGCCTTAAGTACATTTTAGGTGTTTATTAAAATTTTAATTAACAGACCTTCTACATACTTGAATGTACAAACACCCAAAGATCATGTTATTGTTTGCATTGTACTGACTGATCTAAAGCAGACAGATAATTTAAATATTATTGAATGATGATTATCCAGCAGCAACATTTACAAGACAGCATTAATACTTGTTATCTGTTAATGTGGAGTCACCTGGAGGGAGTTTCATTTCCACCTGGAGCACGTAGATGGCCTGATTCAGAAAACAAAGTAAATCTGACTTCAGCATGGGCCGTGCTGCTACTATATTCTACTTCACTAAAATACCAATTTCAATAATCTGATCAGAATGCATTAAAAAATGGTAATTGAATAATAATTAAAACCTGAAAATGCACCCATCAGGTAAAAACAGAAGCCCAGCTCTCCAGCATCCCATCTTCAACACCACAGAGCTGTACAGCACACTATAAAAACAAGGCCAAGCAATTAGTGATTTTTACTGGTATACCATTATGCCCCCCCTAAAAAAGTGGGATTCAGACTTCCCAAGTCAAAAGTGGGATTTCTGAATAGAAAATAAAAGTTTCTGAGCCCAAGTCCAGCATCCCCCAGACAGCAAAAGACAGTAGATTGTCTGGATGTCCACCCAGACCAAGTGCTTTCTCTGCTGATATAAAATAGTAAATAAGGAAACAACTTGAAAATGGATTAAGCAAAAAAAGCATCAAAACAGTGACATACTTCCAAAGAAAAATTTTCACAATTACTCCATTTCCATAGAACTCCAAAGCCACACAAGCTTCACTGACACTCAGATATATTTCACTTTTTTTTTAAACAGTAGTCTGGACAATACAAGTACATCATTAGTTTTAAAACTACATTTTCTATTTCTGGAAAACATGTCAATACAGGTTTAGTCTGGTTTTATAATTTGGGTGTTCCTCCAGCTGTATATGTTTAATTTAATGCTGGCCCAAGCACACCTGTGCTGGGTGGTAATGTTAGCCTTACAGGAGAGAAAATTTAACACAGGAGTTATTTTTTTTTCACTTGCATAGGGAAGTTTTTGCTCATTATACCTGCAGATAAATTAGCACAACTAAAACCCTCGCCAGCATAGATTTGCAGAACAGCAACCTTCACAGCTATCAGCAGGGGGAAGAAACTCAAGAGTTGGAAGTAAAGACACTAAAACAGGCCTTTTACTTTTTTTTTTTTAATTATGGAATTAATAAAGAAGTTAAAAGTTTGCAAAAACCAGCCACGCTGAAAATGCAGATAGGAATTGCTGAAAACACACTGAAACCTGTCACTACCTAAAAGATTTCAAAACTCCTGAAATTAAAACTTTGTCCTACATTTCCCCCATTAGATACATTCTCTTCACCAGCCCAGACATCTTATGAACACTCCGTAAACTAGAGAATTGCACAATCCGTCAATAAAGTAAGCGGATTTTGAACTACTGTCCATATGACTCAATTTGTCAGTAAAAACTGCCACCAGCGCTGTGCTTGCAGAAAAAAAAACCCGTCCATAAATGCATTATTGCGACTGGCAGATCGATGTCCATAATAAAAACAAATAGATTTAACAAGTGCTTGGGTTTTTGTTTTTTTTTTTTACGAGTCCTGCCATTGGTGGGACGTGTGTTCAGCTTCACCCAACAACTTCTGGGAAATGGGCAACACAGCCTGGGTTAGGCACTCGCTGACTTCACTACTCTTACAAACAGGAAATTATTCTAACACAGGAAATCTTTAAAAGTATTAGACCGAATACTAATGCCTTCAGGATGTATTTAGAAGTTTCACACGTTCGGAATTTAACGTATTGTTCTATGAAATATAAAATGAGAGATGTTAACAACTCTCACACAAGCAGTAAGGCTTTTTTTTTTTTTTTTTTGCCTCCCCCTCTTTGGAGAAATGAAGTTTAATTTTGGGCAGCCACATCCCAGGCAGAATGCCTCACTAAATCTCCAAGCTGATGTTAAACACCCCAACAAATCAGGACCTACAATTTATTCCCACAAAGCTCTTGCAGCACCAGAATGACAGTCACTGCTGAAACCACCTTTCAAGTCACCACAAGCGAGGATGTCACCCTTGGTACCAGAGGTGGAGAACAGGGCTCATAGGGAAATTATACACTGGTTAGATCATGAGCGGGTACAGCAGCCAGCATCCTGAGGTTTAATTCATAAACATCAGCTGTTCCTGCTCCTCCAAAACCCTAATTATACGGGAAAGAGCACTACAGAAACAGTCATCCCCGTCTGCGACATGTTCTCCTGCGGATTTTTTCACATTGCTGTTTTTTTTCTAACAGTTTTCCCCATCACCAAAGTCAGTTTAAACAGAATTTCTCTGGCTCAGCCTTTCCATCTTATCCACACTTCCCAACAGCAAAGTTAATACTTTTTCTGCACAAGTCCTTAAATTAGCCATTCAAAGAAACCCCGATAACCTTCCCAAAGGGCATGAGCTTCTCCTTCAGACTACTATCCCTTCAGTGATGCCATTAACTGATTCTCTACATACGTTAAGCATTAAACAGTGGTGACAAGTTAATTACAGAGTTATCAAGAGATAAAGTAGTCACGGTAACACAAGTTGCAATAGAACTACAACAGTTTCCTATAGAGCTTCTGTTCAGTTGCTGGTGTAATTGGTGTAATTAACTTGTCATGGATCAGAATGCAGATAGGAATTGCTAAAGCCACCTTGCAAGCTCACATGGCTACATCTTTTTTTTCCTCTGAAGCTTGAGGCTTTTGGTAAAATTGACCAGATTTGGTACATTTCTGTTTGCAAACAAAACAAACAAAACTTTTTACTGGGAAGAATTGTGTCAGACTGACAAAGTATTCACAAGAAAACAAACAAGCAACTTCGCAAATTTCACATAACAGGATGTTTTTACCCAGAAATATCCTGCATCACAAAGGTTTGGGGTTTTTTTGCTCCAAAGGCAATAATCTTTACATACAACATGGTTGTCAGACACTCATTAAGGAATTTAAAAGATTAATCAAGCCAGGGAGGGGGACCTGTTCAATAAGGCAAAAGCCCCAACCCCAAATTAACACCTGAATAAATAACTTGGGTTTACAACTAGATATTCAGTGGTATCTCTGATTCTGTTCCAAAGCCACAAGCGCTAGCATAAAAAGCAAAGCCAGGTTGTCCCATGTTCATTAACCCATCAGGTCTGGACACAAAAGGCAGATTGAAAGGCACATCAGTGGCTCTGCGTGCTTCTCCCTGCAGAGACCATCCAGAAACCTTTCCAAAGGGGTGCAGAGCTGCTAGAGGAGACTTTCAGCTCACCAGACCTTCTGGGGACTTCCACATTGCAGGGCAGGGAGACATCGTAATATGACAGGAGATCACCTATCATGGCTCCACTTAAGCTGCATTTCCACACAAGTGATGGAAAACCAAAGGCCAGAGAGACAGTTCAGGGAGGGAGAGCTCCTACACCACCAGTTTTGGTCCCCCGTGGATGAGGGTGACAGGCAGGGCTTAGAGGTTAAAACCTTCATCAAGGTCACAAGGGAACCCTGTCATCTAAAACAGGCCCCTACAGAAGATAACCCTTGCCTTCTGTGCAGAGGGAGCACAAGTCTGGACACAAGAGTTTACACTGTGACAGTCATTTCTAAACTAAATGCTATGCCCCAGTTTATAAAATGGCTTTCCTGTGTGAAACAGGATCCCAGAATGGCCTGTATTGGAAAAGCCCTTTAAGCTCATGGAGTCCAACCATGAACCCAACACTGACCAGTCCCTGACTAACCCATGTCCCTCAGCACTATGTCAACACGACTCTTCAATCCCTCCAGGGATGGGGACTCCACCACTGCCCTGGGCAACCCCTTCCAATGCCTCAGAACCCTTTCAGCAAAGAAATTCTTCCTCACATCCCATCTCAACTGCCCTTGAAATAACACCACAGAGACAGCACCTTGCCACTTAATAAGAGCTTCATTATGCAAAAACATGATACAACTCAGTAACAGGTTTATTTGGGAGTCAGGGGCAAAAAAAATTAAAAATAATTCCTTACATTTACTTTGTTTTAAAAATTGCATGCAGTTACAATATCATACCCACTTTACAAGCAGTTGCAGAGCTTGGTCTTTTATGTCAATGATAAAACGACATTTTTATATTAACATCAATTTGACACAGATTATTTTAGTGCAATTTCACACTAATCTGGTCTGACCAGGAGGCAGAGTGCTGCCAGCAAGTCACTCACCCCTCGTATCACTCCATATAGAGCTTGATGGAAACCAACACACTTGGAGAAGCACCTCAATGGAAACCAACGCACTTTTAGGTGTCTCAGCTCCTGCAGCAGCCACAAACCCACTTTTCCTGGGCAAGGGAAGGGTCTGGCAGAGCTGGTTGGGGCAGAAGCAGTGCCCAGGTGTTTTGCCAATTGACAGAGTTGGCAAAAAGGACACAGACACCAACAGAATACTAGAAACAAACTTATTTTAGTCTGGTTTCAAATAAGGGAAAAAGAAATAAGCAATTTCCAGAGTTAAACAGGGTAATGTACCTAGTCATTACTACAAAAGAGAAAGCTCAGGGATTGAGATACTTCACCCATTGCCCAAATACCTCATCATCATCCAGACTCTGTACATCAGCTGTGGAGCCCCGTCACAGTGCAGGATCTGGAGAGCCTTTCCCCAGCAACTGGGAACTCCTACGCAGTGTGTCCACTCGTGGGTGAGGTCTCCATCCTGGCTGTGAGAGGGTCCTGCTCTTACACCACCTCACAAACAAATTACACCGACAGAAAGCCACGGTAAGGTCTGCTGCATAAGTTTCACCTCACACAAGCACACCCCAGACGTGGCCAGGACCTGAGATATGTCTGAAAAGCTGCTATTTTTATATCCTGCACCTGGGTTTGGATTGTAGGAGGAAAACTCTCACAGTCTTACTTCATGCTTATGTGACACAGGTTGTGAAAAGAATCTCACAGTCGCATTTCATGCTACTGTGGTACGGGTTGGGAAATTCACTCAAAAGTCAACTCTAATTTAAAGGCTTGTGGTTTAAGCCTTTGCATATCAACTTTAAATAAAGTTTAAGATAGAAACTAAAAAACTATATAAAGTTTAAAATATAAATTGTACCACCGGGGCAGCTCACTCCCGGCTTGAATTAAGCTTTACACCCAGCACTGCCCTGGGGTGATGGTTACCCGAGCCTAGTGCCTGCGCTGGCACAAACCCCGGCACCAAACCAGGGGTGTTTCCTCTCCGGGCGCCCGCAGATGCGGACACCGAGCAGCTCAGCCGCTCCCGTCCCCCAGCAGGCGCCGAGATAACGAAACCTCCGCGCAGAGCCGAGCGCCAGGGGCTGGGCCCGCCCACC
>NW_010315879.1:0-25357 GCF_000700745.2 Antrostomus carolinensis
ATTTGGAAGTGTCACATGTATGGTGTCAGCAGCTTAGGGAATGTTGTTAAAAAATTCTTTATTGCAGCATATCTGGTATTTATTAAAGTTACGGAACATTTCACAATCCCAAAATAAAGAAAAACAAATCTCAGCTTTAATAGAAAATAAGAATAGTTATCACCTTATTAAGGCTGGAACTGCACCCTCTCATCTACTGCCAATAATTAACCTGTTAACAGGCTAAAAACACGTTTTTCCTGAAGAGCACTGTGACAATATATTTAAGAGCACTGCAATATGTGGAGGGACTTGTATTTCCAGTGCTTATTCCTACAGAAATATAGATAAGCCTATTAACCTACAGATGGGTAACAGAAGTGAGGCTGGAAAAAAAGTCTTTCGCTTATAAACTGCCTTCGTGCTTAAGATAAAGATATCCCAAATCGTGCCTTCTTTAAAGAAAAAACACCACCAAAAAACCAAATCAAAACAAACACACATGAAAGAAAAACAAAACAAAACCACCAAAAAACACATACAGTGACAAAAAACCCCTGGTGTTTTAAACAAAAAAAATAATAAACCTGCACAGGTCCTCAGAAGAACCACATAGAAGAGCTGGACCATTCAGAGCTATTTGAGGTATCTCTAAACAGTACTGGACTGCACTGTGTAACATGTGTGTAATTGGCCATAGCTCCTTCCTCCAGAATCTAAGCAAACTCAGAGAAAGGAAAACCAGCTGCATTGCAGCATTCCAAAAGCATTAGCTGACCTGAAGTAGAGCATGCTTGTGGGAACAAAGTATTTCAATAAGTGTGCACATAATGATTCCATTTTAGAAGACAAATTTGCATCTACAGTGCCCAAACTATAAAGCTGTAAAGGAATAAATATTGACCATGAAATTTTACACATATCTTGCTGGGATAAGTTTTGATCTAGCCAGGATCCAGCAACAAAAGCTGAACTCCCGGAAATGAGTGATAAAAGCCTTGGATTAAGAGGATTGTGAGAGTCCTCACAGTCCTGTAAATACCAATTAAACAGATTAAGCACCACAGATCCAATTATAGTTTAGATATGCTAGAGGAGAAAGTGACCTGATAGGCAACACTGAATTAACTGTCACTATCTTTGCCTCTAAAGTAGAAGTTGAGGCATACTAATACTTCAATTAAACCTAGCATGCACCCTGTGTATGACAGTTTCTTTTAACATGCTTTACTCCCTCAAAATTCTAAGCCCAATACTAAAACAGGTTTTATTCAATCAATCATTAGAGATTGCCATATATTCTGCAAGTGGTTTTAAACCTCTCTCCCCTCTACACAAACACATGCCTATGTGGAACAGATGGGCCTGTAAAAAAATCTAGATGTTTACTTTCACAGTGTTTTACAGCTACCTAGAAATATCATCAGAAATATTATTTCCCTTCACTTCAAGCAGGGCTGATCATCTAAGAATGGAAGCATTAATAGAATTGTTTAGGAAGGCACCCGCTTACATCACATTAATAAAACTAACATAAAACTTATGTAAGAATAATTTCTGCTAATGCATAAGGATGTCATCATGTGTGTCCCCTTCAGGTTAAATGTTAAAATTGCTGAGCTAGCACTGGTTGCAAGGTGATCATTAACAAAGAAGTGCTTATAGCAAGAGTAGATGTCACTGAAAAATTCTGTGAGTCATAAACTAGACATTTTCCCAGAACTAAGAATGCCAGATGCTATCAAGACAAACAGAACAGTATATTCTTTCCTAATCTGCAGGCAGTATAGGAAGAACCTATACTGAAGAAAGGAAAAATAATAATCTTCATATAGTACAAGCGAACAACCAAACAGACACTGAAGATTTTCTAGGTCAGTCTTCCCAAGTAATGCCATCCATCTTCAATTTTTCATTTGCTTTTTTTATTTTTTCCTCAACTGGATACTTAACAAGTTGCATCAAGTTTCACCTTTTGTTGTTTACAAAAAAGCATGAAGCCAGGGGCTTCTGGGACCAATAAAGAAGGCCTGAGCATGGCTGGACCATGTAACATGAACCACAGGCATCACGTATCAACTAGTACTTACATTACTGTTCTGTTTCACAAAGCCAGAGTAACAGATCCACAGAACTAAAAAGCTAACTTGCACTATTCCTATTTAACATAGAGTGTGGGATTACATAAAAAGTTTTCAAAGTAACAGGCACGTGCATTGGACCAGTGTCAGGATACCAGTCACAGCAGATAGACATAACAGCATGTAACAAAAGTTTCAATAGCTACACTTTTCTAGGTGTCCAATTTCATATTGGAAATAGTGATTAAAAGCATCTGGAGTTCTGAAGTGCCACTGTTAATAGCTTATGTGACTTAGTGACAAAAAAAAAAAAATTCTAGGATATCAATTTTCAAAACTAATACAAGAGTTAAAAAATATCACAAATTAAACCTTTTAACAACTTTTACCATTAAGCAAACATAGAACGTAAATTACTGTCAAGCTCTTGCATTACCTATTTCCTGCTATTCAAGAACATGCAATATAAACAATAACAAACAATACTATCACTTTAAGTTGTTAGTAAGATTTATGTGTGAAGTTTATTTATTTTACTAATGGTATCTAATGAGTTGATGGTTAGTGCCATAAAAATATTCATGCTACTGTGAAAATGTGATGTTTGTTCTATTTTAATGAGTGCTATACAATCCCATGCATGGCATTGAATACAACTAGAAAAAAAATATATATTAAATTTCATACCCCTGTGTTTAATAGACTGAGAGCAGATATTGACGCAAGACTGCCAGAACTGTCATCCTAATGAGAAAAACAGAAGCAAAGCCTTAGTGAATAAATGAAGGAAAAGACCATTACAATATAGCAACATGCAAGACCAAATTTTCAACTCACATGTACAGTATTTATACTCTATGTTTGAAGAAACATAGATGCAGCTATTCCTCTGTCTTCTCCAGCCTTCAAAACACACAAAAACACACACAGACTTCCCACTTGTGCAAGATGTGTATAGACATCTATTGGACTATTTTTCTGTTTAAATTTAAGTTTTATATTTTCTACAGTCAGCACTATTCCCCCTGAAAGGAGATTTTTTTTTTTTCAGGGTGTATCTCAAGTGCACCACAAAAGGCGTTCCCTGATACACTGTCTCTCCCTGGTCCACACCACCCATAAAAGTTACACTTACTTAAACACTAGCCTTGGGAGATACACTGTTAAAAAGGAAAGAACAAAACATCCTCTATAGGCTGACACAAGAAAACAGAAACTATTGGCTCTCAGAATGAATCCTGAAGACCTTGCTTTCATTCAGCTCATCTTAGGTTGCACCTCACACTCAACTAGATCATTACCTATAAGCTAGTTAGCTTTAAAGCTTAAAATGAATCCTGAAGAATAGTACTTGCACTGTGGAGAAAAGGAAAATAAGTGTAACTGGACTTTGATAAGCATGTGGCAAAAACCAAAATACTAGGGTAACTTTCAAACAGAACTTCCACATTATTTGTTTGAGTTTTTCTATTTAACATGAAAGGGTAGAAAATGTAATTGAATTGCACAGTGACTTAGAGCAGGCTTTTAAGTCCTCCACCTTCCTCCTCACCATGTTATAATTAGTATTTCTAAACTGAAAGCTCAAAAGCAGACTACACCTCAACCTCACTGGTGAGCTGATGGGAACTAAGATATATTGTAAGGCTTTTGAGAAATAGTCAATTAAATTAAGAGCAAGATTCTAAGCAGCAACACACCGCATGGGAGCGAGGCAACCAGGCAAAAGCATGCCCGACGACAGAAGACACTGTACAATCACAGCTCTCTCTGCAGGTTTCCATTCAAAAATCAAAGCTGGTTTTCTAATGGAAAAGCCAAGCTTAAAGACAGAGGAGGAGACACAGCCATTGCTTTTAAACATTGGATTACAGCACCTGGAAGAAGGAAAATAAGCTTTTAATGTCTTCAACATTTTGTCTGAACATTCCTGCACTGTTCTTGTACATGCATACTCCAGATTAAGAAAAAGTATTTTAAAGGCTTCCTTCTCCCTTGCCACACTATTTTTGCCTTTTCAATACTGAAGTACCACACTAGCCTCAGAAGAATAAGGCTTATATTAAAAAAAACCCCACACTTAAAAAAAAAAAAAGTCCACAAAAGACAGCAACTTAGTCACCTGAATCTTTTTGCTAAATTCTGTCCTTTTGGAATTGATGCAGCCCACCTACATGATGATTTTGCTATCCCAGCACCTCAAGCTCACCAGCATAAGTCTGCTTAACCTGCAAAAGCTCACCTCTTAAGAGAAGAAAAAAACATTATTTTTATCTGTGCCATCCTTTACTAAAAAAATTCAAAGGGGGGTGGGGGGGAAGAATCCTATCAAAAACAAGATCCAGAAGATAAAAAAAAAATCTAGTATCCCATCAAATCAAAGTAGAAGTTCTATCACTTCTATTACCTCAAGACTCTCTATATATTCTTTGTTTCCCCAAAACTCAGCAACTTCCAAGGACAGAAATGAAAATATGTACAATGCTTACACTTTCTTTTTCAAGCTTTAGGAAGAGAAAGTTTGCTTCAATACTCTTCATAAGTGACCTCAAAGACTTTCTAAAAAAAAAAAAAAAAACCAAACCACAAAAAAACCCACTACAAAACCCTCCCAGCAATTGAAAGAATTCACATCAGCCAAGTCAACACCTCTGTGGTATTTTCAAAATGTCAGTCCCATACTCACTGTAGAGTACTCCCCTGAAGATACATTTGTGCCACCAACATAGCACTGTCATCATATGAAAGTTCTCCTTGACAAGTTTTCCTTATCAAAGCAGCTGGATAAGCCCTGGTACTAGGAGCTGATATGTATTTTACATCCTTTATGCAGACAGAAGAAGAGGCATTTGTCTCACTGAGGTTCTACCAGTTTCACTGACAAGATAATCATTGCAAAAGTCTAAAACACTGTGAAATATCTTTGAAAGACCAACATAACGCTTCGTTTTACCTCCAGCATAGCATTTACTGACTATATGTGTGACTGGAAAGATGACACATTTCTTGAGAATCTGACCACTACAGTGTCTACACAGAAAACCATCACAGCCTTCTCACTGCTGCTGGTAGAGAAATTGTTATTCAGGTGCTACATGTTCCTTGCAAGACCCCATACCCCATTTATTGTCTGTCCTGGTTTCAAGGGAGAGTGTTACCAACATATTTCTGCCTATATCTGCTTAACAGGCAGAAAGAAGTCTTGCCTTTTTCTTCTCTCCAGCAGTAGTGCAAGACAAGCCAACGTGACCTCTAACTAGATAACTATCTGCTGAAGAACCACTCCTAAGAAAAAGTATCTAGCACTGTATTTACCTACATCTTTTGGATATTCAAATCCTTAGATTTGTTGACAAACATGCCATATACACTTTTTAAGCATTAGGAACTTCATGTATTGTTAAATTGGAACAACAAAGATTGGAGGGAAGAGTTAATACTGCACATTAGGAGGTCTGAGTCATATGAAGACCAATTCAAACTGCATCTGTTCCTCTGAAGAGAAACCTCCAATAACTCATTGTCCCTGGGAGATCATGGGAGTTGCTCTGATTCAGTGAATGCAATTTCTTTGTTAGATTTCAGACTGGAGATAACATCAGAAAAATATGCAAGTGAATACACTGTGTTTTAGCCCTCAAATACAGTCTTTTAAGATATCACAGCCACCCAAAAATACTGTTCTCAGAGGTTAGTTGTAGGATAGTGACCCAGTCATCAAAATCAGAATTAGTATTTAACAGACCAAAATTAACAGCTTCCATTTTATACACAAGGTGACAGCTTTTGGAAAAGATGGCTTTACTTCACTTCTGAATAAGCAATCATTGCTAAATAACTGCAAGCTTTTCATGGTGTGTTAGATTTAAATAGAAAAGCTTCCCCACACCCCTTATTTAAGGCTGTCACTAACAGTACTTTGTTAAAACTGCTGATAAAGTGAAACTGGTGTATGTTTTCCTTTTCTTTATCTTGTGATGTATATTTTCATATTTTGAGTTTACTTTAATTCTGGCATATTAAGAAAATATCACCATGCTTCTTAAAATAATAAAAAGTATTCAAGACTGCTTTAATAAAAAGCAAGAGCTAATCTTAATGACTTGATATTCAGAATCATTTTGATCACAGATTAAAAGCTCTTTACCCATAAACACAAAAAAGAAATTGAGCTTGTATTTTCAAACAGAACTTGCACCTTAGTCAACACATACCAAAATGTTACACATTAGTCCACAAGTTGGTTTCTACTTTAAATGCTGTTATATTAAAATATTTCAGCAGTCTAATCTAAAGCAGATTTCTGTACAGACCAAAAAGAATTTACCAGACTGATCACTAATGACCACATACTTCTTATAATAGCCAGTTTTATTAGCTGTATTTCATGAAAAAAGGCACACTTCCTAAAACGATCAAATGCATTTGACATTTGCAGTCCTAAGGAGTTGCTATTTTCCCTTTTTAAAAAACAGTGAAGGAAGGAAGCCCAGAGGAGGGAGATGTCCAGCAAAAGAGCTGGCCTCAATCACATCCTGCTTGGGCAGCTCTAAATCCAAGGAGAGCTGAGCGTGCCAGCAGCTGCGAGCGGGGAAATGCAGCTGCCAAGAACTTTCAACCTCTGACCCAGCTCAAGCTAGAGCATCTAGCCCAAAGCATGCAGACAGGGGACGCTGCCATCTCCCCAGCCAGGCAAACCCTGCAGGCTGCTTTCTGGCAAAAATATTTATCATCTTCTACATGTGTTAAGAAACTTGCAAAGAAATCACTTACAGTAATAGTCATTAGACAGTCTCTGAAGACAGAGCTGGCTAGCACTGTTGTCTAAAAAATGTCTGAAACAGTATCCCAAATTAAGTTTCCAGCTTTTCTTGGAAGTTATTCAAGGTATTAGAATCACTACCTGACTTCTCTGTAGGGGCATATATAGCAATGTCTAGTTGATAGACAGTGACTGGGAGCCACAAGCATTCATTTAAATGTAATTATCAATTTACTACATCATCCTTACCAAAACAAGGATAACACAGGAGGTTTCCATCAGTCAGGATGGAAGTGGCATGTAAGCTGTACCACCCTTTTGACTATAAATCTACAACAATGCAGGGGTTTTTTTTTCTTATTTTACTAACAGGAAAGTCCTTTAAGCTTCACAATACCGCCATAAAGCTTTGATGTAAGTATTACCCTTACCCAACAAGCTTTCCTCCTTCTATGAATTACAAAGCTTTTCCTGTCATGAGTTATGAAGCCCTTTGGCAGGAAAAATTAAGATCTCATTCTTCATCTGAAGGATGCTGACTCAGTACTGAGTTTCCTTAATCAAGGGTTTATTTGTACCCTCCCAAAGCTGGCCACCATGTGGTGGTTTGACCCACAGTGGGACCATACAGTCCTGCATTCACTCCCCCAGCTGGTGAGATGGGATGGGAGACACAGGATTAGGAATGAAAGACTGAGACAGCTAACTCACCAGTTGTGGTCATGGGCAAAACAGACTCAAACTTGGGGAAGAAAAAAATCAATTGAGTTCATTGCCATTCATCTAACTAAACAAAACAACCACATCTTAAGACACCTTCCCCCACCTTCCTCCCACGCTCAAATCACTTTGCTCCCGATGTCTCTACCTTCCCCCCACAGTATTACAGGGGACAGGGAATGGGGGTTCAGTCAGTTCACCTCTGCAGCTCTTCCCAGCATGGAAGTCCAGGAAACAAGATGTTCCAAAGCAAGCTTCCCATGGAGTCACAGACCCCTTCAGGCTCAGCTCCTGGCTCTGGCATGGGGACATCCACTGGCTTCAGACTCACTCCCCACTCTGGGGGTCCACCCCCACTCTGGCAGCAAGCGACTCTCAGGGTCCCAATTCCAGTCACACTTGCCCTCAGGCTCAACTTCTCTGCTCCAGAGTGGAGTACTCCATGGCCTACATGTGAGTCTCTGCTCCGCCACTGAATCTCCATGGGCTGCAGGGGACTTTGTCTTCTCCTCCTACTACATACAGTAGAACTGGGTGTGGGTCTCTGTCTTTCCTCCTCTTTCCTCTGGCAACAAAGCATGCTCTCTGTCTGTCTGTCCTGTGTTTTGGCCAAAAGTCATCTTTTGTTAGGCCAATGGCCTCTCCTCCAGTTTCACCCCCACCTGCTTCTTTTCAGGACAATCCTTCCCCTCACAAATATGGATTCACAGAGGCATTTCTCTATTGCTCATTGGCCCAGCCTGAGCTGGGGTTCTCCACCTTGGAGCCAGGGGAGCTTTTCACTCTCACAAGGTGGCCCTTTGCCCACTACCAAAAAACCAGCTCCCTCCTCTCCCCCCCCACCCCAAACACAAACCCAACACACATCAGCATCAGTAAAGTCACAGAATTTTGTGTGCAGCCATGGAGAATGCCATAGCTGTTCAGGAATGGCAAGATTTGTTGCTAATAACAAACTACCATAAATGCCCTCACAGGCAGCTTGCCTACAGCTTAAACCCATTCCACTTGCATCGTCTTACACCTAGAAGCTCACTTTACAAAAGCTGGTAAACAGTGAGTAGCCATTGTCCTGACCACAGATGGCTAAAAAAAAATTGGGAACAAATGCAGGGTTTGTGTTTCAGATCACACTTAATCCCTTGACTGTGATTTAGAAAGTCAATGTGGAAGTTTGTAAAGACACTCCACGTAGGATATGAAGTATTCTGCAAGGTTCACAGAATTACTTGTGAACAGAACATAGTGAGTTTTAATAATATTTCTGTCAACTTCTTAAAAGGCCCCATAACTGCGCTTTTTTCACTCACATGTCCTGCATAGTGAGGAATTTAGTCTAGGGATTTCAGTCAGCCATTCAAAAGTGAAGGTACCATTTTTCACTGATCTTCAGTAACCAAGTGTGCCTATATTCGTTCTAATGCATCGCCAGCTTAGCAAACGCAAACGTTTTTGAGAAAAGAAACTACTGTCTTTTCTTCAAAGGTGTACACACAAGGAACCATACTGTCAATTTTAAGCATACGTGCAAGACATATGACATACGTTAAATATGAAGACATTAGGATCACCTCTCAATTGAAAAATCAAATTTTCTCAGGTATTGTAGATCTGAGTCTGTGCAAAGTACACCATCAATCTGTATCCCCCTTTGGTAACTGTATATATTAGCTCATGATGCTTTATCTGAAGATCATGCATGCTTTAGCTAAATTAGAAGCTAAAAATATTAGCTATTACTGACACATTACTCCAGATTATATAAATCCAATAGTGACCCTAATCTGGCAACCATTATAACACAAACCACATGACTAGTGGCTAGGACCGATTCAATCATGTTTAAAGACAATACATTGTTTTAACATATTTGCTTTTCTGTCACTTCAGAGCAGTTTAAAAAATGGGAACACTACAGATTAAAAGAAAAACAGTCACTGAGGGATAACAGGATAAGAAAATAAGACTATTTATGCAGATTATTACTTGGTCTCCAGAACAAATATCTTCATTACGAGAAAATGGGAAGCAGATGACTGGTAGCATTG
This sequence comes from Antrostomus carolinensis, assembly GCF_000700745.2. Lineage (NCBI taxonomy): Eukaryota > Metazoa > Chordata > Aves > Caprimulgiformes > Caprimulgidae > Antrostomus > Antrostomus carolinensis. Next base: position 9,591 of record NW_010315879.1, read on the forward strand.
TGCACACTCTCCATTTCTTAGGACGAAAGACACATCTGGATTTTTACCACAGTATTTTCACAGCACAAGGCCAACAGCATTCATCTGCAAGTACACTAAGGAAGAACACTTGCCCTCTCTCATCCAAAAAGGGAAACCATTCAAATAAGGAAAATCGTCTTTGAACATGTTGAAAAAGCATCCACTTTATTTCAGAGTGAGCAGCACTTGCTGCAATCTCATAATTTTCCTACATTTCATTGCGTGATATGTCCCATTACATTGACGTCCTTCAAAAAGAACCTATCATTTTTCACTTTAGTTGCTCCCAAAAGGCCCTCTTCACCCTGAAGCTCTTTCTAGAGGATGGCTGAACACTGCTTCATTCACAGCCATTTGCACCTGCCAAACACATCAGCTTATATGGAATTTGGGAAAGAAGACAAAAAGAAAGCTGCTCTCAAGAGATGCAAGTTACTGTTTTCACCAACACAAGGGACATTCACATTTCTTAAGTGAATAAATCTTTCAACTTCAGGATTGCACATTAACATTAAGTTAATGACACATTACCAATTGCTCATCGTTAAAGACTATGTCATTTTATTATTATTTTATCAAAGTAAAAACAGATTCCACAGGAACAAATATATGGAACTGAAACTTGGTATCAGGGGAAGGAAATCAAATTACCTTTCTGTAGTACCGCAGTAACTCCAAAACAAGTTCAACTTACCATACTATTTTGAAACGAAAATACCTTGAGTGAGATTAAAAGTCTAAATGAAACAAGATCACATGTTTCAGTATTCTAAGCAATTTGTCACAAGTTACCCAGATAGTAAGTTGTCCAGGCAAGAAGGACTCTTAAAAACAAAACAAAACAGTTTTGTAACACTAGAATATCCAAGAATGCTTAAGAAGATAAATTTTACTAGATTAATATCTAGTTTGAAGAAAAACTGAATATACAGGTATGATTATGGTTTTATTGCACAGAACAGGCAAAAGTAACTCAGAAATGAACTTCGTAAAGGAAGCCAAGAGTATTTCACAATCACTTCACCATCAAAGAAATTGCAGCATATCATGTTAAATAAGGCAGAATTTTACTGGAAGTATTCATACAAGTTCTGATGTCTTGACCTAAACAGCTTAAACACTTTTTGAACATGTATCACCTTCTTATAGCCACCGAGATATACTGAAGAATGTACTGGATAATCATAAAACTCAAACCCCTCCTCAGTAACTACTATTCTTCAGGCAAAGCCCCAAAAGAGCCATCCCAGAGCACGCTATGGTTGCACAGCAACAACATGAAGATAACAGCAGAGAACTGCAATATCTATGCATTAATTTTTACAAGTTTTATACCTAGAGTTGTGTGATGTTTACTCACCTGCTGAATAATTTTGGAATCTTTCGGAAGATTTTCCCTTGGTGGGACTTTTCCAAACAACTTCCAACCAGGAGCGCTCTGGACAGCAGGTTTGAGTTCCTTTGTCCTTTTGGTGAAAAAGTTTCTGAAAAGAGAGGAGGTTTTTCTTTTTGTTTATTATAAGCATATAAACAAATTATATTTGTACCCACTTAGTTTTCTTTAAACCAAGTTCACCACTGTAGAGATTTACTGCTCAGCAAATGCATAGTGTGCTACCTTAGCTTTCTCTTATACTTTAAATTAATTAACTCGAAGTGGAGCACCTTTTATATACAGGTGCTTTGATGCTAATACTTGTACTTAATATTCAGTTTTACCTCTGAATTCTAAGCTACTTTATGCAATATCAGAGCTCGTTTAGTAACACTATACACTTTATTAAATGTAAGTTAGCAGCATGCAACAGCTCTCGGGTTTTTTGGGGGGTTTGTTTTAGCATATCTTATGGAGCTATTTGGAGAATGAAAACAGCTGGAAACCACTGTGTAACTTAAAGATTTAAGAAAGAAACTGTGAACTATTACTTCTACCAACATTTTCTGCAATCTTCACACCTTCAACTTTCATAACATGGACTAGAAAACCAGGGAACATGCACACAGCTTCAGTTTAGCAGAAAACCTTTGACAGTGCCTAAAGCAATTACACTTAAACAGGCAGATGACTGCATTGCTCTATCCCTTCTTAGAAAGCCAACCATCACAAGATCGTATTAGCAAGCATTTGTCTAGATACACGGCTGCACTATTGACTCCGATCACAAGCTCCCACAGAGCATGCTATGTAAGGGTGCTCTGAAAAATGAAAGAAGTGCATTTATTCTGAATATTGGAAATTTACAACTTATGAAATACACAGCGGGATTAAAAGTTAAGTAGTCTGTAAGGTTACCTCTCAGGATGCTTACAAGTTGACTTCTGAGCAAACAGAATATAAAGTACTTCTATTGCAAGATGTTTTTGTGCAGTGCTAATTAGCTAACATTGCACTTCCACACTCTTCCTCTGAAAGAGATCCCCAGATTTATTCTTCAATAACAACATTTACTGTATTTTAAAACACATTTCTTTCTCAAACTGAATGCATTCATGTTTGCGCAGAGAAAACAGTCTCTTGGCCTTGTCCAGATAGGAGCAGCATGCTTCAACAATGACAATCTGTCTGAAAAGTGCACAGTAGCTCTTAAATCCCAGCCCTGTCAGGGTCTCTGACCATGCAGCACAGTTTTACAATTAGGAACTGTTAGTGTTTCTAAGCCATTGTACAGCTCTCAAATACAAACTATCTTTTCAGTTTCCAGAATGTTTTTTTGTTATTTGGGAAACAAGCAAATGTCTGTCACAAAAATCCCTTCTGTGCAAGTCTGCATGAATGGACTCTACAGGTATCTGTGTGCAACTGAAGATCGATTCACCAGAAAGCAGCAAGCTGGAGAGTAGAAGTAGATGCTGACAAAGTGTGAAAGTCTCCCAAGAACCGGTAAACTCAAGACAAGCAGACCTGTGGAATCGAGGAGAACTGAGACTCAGTTTTTGTTGAAACCAAAATACAGTACTATTCTAGCTGCTAAAAAGAAACCTAGCTCTGTCCCAGCTGAAAACCAGGACACAATCCCAGGACTGCACACCATTAGTGAAATGAACAGGTCCATCCATAAAAGAAAAGAGATGCAAGAAGTGCGCTTACATAAGTAACAAAGGCTCATTTCACAAGTACAGGACACCTTTCTCTGTTGTTTATATTGTCTTCAGAAGGGAGGGAGGAGTGTTCAAAGAATCATCAAGAAAACAAGACAAAGTATTCTAGAGACCAACATGTCACTAAACACTACCCTACAGCCTTGTCCTTAAACCTGCAACTACTGAAATTTTAAATTAAATTGGGAGATTTTTTTCTGCCAAAGCAGGTATGCAGGAAGACACATTCTGGAGTACCATTCTTGAAATACGAACTAGCTCATGCATCCTGACTTCATGGATACTAATAACCATCCAGTCTCTGCACATACTATGGAATACCACCAGAATTACCTGGCAGTCCAGCTCCATTGCTTCTAGCACTTGTGGAAGCTGAAAAGATGTAAGCCTTTAACATTGATGGCAATCTGTCACTGTATCAAAGCTGTTTTATGATTAACCAGGAAGCTGGCAGATTTAAAAAGGAAAAATGTGTAAACACACAGAAGGTTTTAATTAATATTTCTGTACAAAAGATTTAGGCATGCTCATGGCTCTTAGAGGATTTTTTTTTTTTTAATAAATACAACTTTAAAACAAACCATCCAGAACATAATCCCCACCATAATGGTATTTTCTAAAATACTCTTTGGTGTACTGAATGAAGCAAAGGCTTGTTTCATTTTTAATGAATGCACAAGTGAAAATATACAATTTTACTCCTATTGAGTAGACATTCATTGAAGTCTGTTTCTTGCAAAGGCAAAATAGCTGGTCAAACTTTATATCATGTAAGAATAAATCTCACATAGGAATTCTAATCTAAGATAAATTAATAGGAGGTTTACAAATGATCTTTGTTGAAGACGGAAGGACAGTTTTAATACGTTGTTTTGGCAGCTAATAGTATCCCATCTGATGTGTTGTTGACAACAGTAAAGCCTTACAAAAGCCCCGTTAAGGAACAGCATCTGTGAATGCTTACAAGTTGAATTCACTGAATTGCAGGAAGTGTACTAGATTTGATATATTTGTTGCTGCTTAGAATATTCATGAGTTTCACTGATCCCAGGAAAAGTCATCCATTGAGATCGACTGAAAAGTCAATAGCATTTTGGTACAGAATCTCAAAATCCATTTGAAAACTTAAAAATTCCTTAAGAAGAAGCCTAGACTTTAAAACTGAATAATGCTTTCTGTTGAAAGGACCTAGGGAATGCAAGTATTAAATTAGTTCATTGAATTAAGCTCTGGTTTACAAAAGCTCAGTGGAAAAGCGGCAAGTTTTTTTCCCTGCTAGTTTTATATAACCCCATTGGAACACATATTAACACTCAAAAATGTTTCAGTACGTGCACTGAAGAGCTTGAAAAGTAACTGAAGCACCACATACCAAGACATCTATTCCTAACATTGTTTGGATGACACTATACAAAAATTGATGGGCCCTCATGATCACACAACTACGACAGCTGTAGTAACAGCTACAAGTGGCAGTTTTCTTCTGTACTTAACAACATTGCTTCAACTATTGTTGCCTGTGCCCATAGCACTCTGAGCAAATGTTTCACCATACTGATGGTACAGTAATTCCAAGATGTTAACCACTTCCACAGGTGGCATTAATGCAATGTTTTAGTAATGTAATTGCCTGTTTCCACTCTGCTTTTGCTTTTCAAATCACTTTTTTATTGCTGTACAAGATAAATTCATGAATTCTAAATGCAGTTAGAATTAAGTCTCAGAAGGGGGTAGATAAAACTTGATATTTTAATGGGATTTTTGTTTGTTTACTTTGCAGTTTTGGCTCCCCTCCACCATAAAATCTGAACACAAAACTTTTTTCCTCTTTTCAAGTTAGCTATATGCCAGCCCAAGAGGATGACAGATTTCCAAGTTTTAGAGGAAGTTACTGGAAAATACCAGAGACAACTACTTCAAGCTTGATCTTAAATTTCATCCAACACCAGACTAGAAACTGGGTTGCCATAAGCGCACAACAGCCACTTACAGAAAGCTGAAGTGCTCTGACAGCAGTAACCATGAATATCAACAGGTAGGAGAGTCACCAGGTTAGATACAACTCCAGCACTCTGCCTCTAGGTATAATTGATTCACCACTCCACAAGACCAAGTAGTCCTGTGTTTGACCAAAAACGTCAGACTCAAATCTCGTTACAAGCTAGATGTCATTGTGCTACAGTTCTTTCAAAGATCACACACATGGATCTTCCACTCTCAGGTGTACCACTAACAACAGGCTATGAGTATTTTTCTGCTTTGTGCATCCCAACAAAACCTGAAGTTGCTTTCCTTCCCACTCCAAACACACATCCTTGGGTTTCCAATCTTAACTTTGAACTCCAAAGGAGACTGGGAGAAGAATCATCTCTGATGATACAAAGCTCTGATATTGTTGAGATATAGTACTGCATTATTGGAAGCAAATCAACTTTATTTACTTCCCATTTTTCCCTAAAATTTGAGTCCAGCATTCTTAACAATAACACTTGGAAACAGTGTTCACAAGTCTATATCTGCCTTTAGTCCTTAGCTTTAAAACAAGGTATAGATCCTGACTCGTCACTCCAAACCCTCCATAAAACTTTAACCTGTAAAACCATTAAACCCAGATACAGACATCACCACTTGTGAAGTGCGAGCCTCGGCTTGGAATGCTACAGGTCTAAAGGACATCGCTGGTAGTGCAGCAATTCTAACCTCCTAGAGAAGCAGGAGCATGAATTGTGCTAGAACCACAAAGGAAAAAGAAAATAGTAGCTTAGAAATCTGTGAAATGCAACTAAGCTGCAAGACAGCAAGCTAAAATGCAGTCCTGGTGTGTATAGCTTACTCTGCATTGCTAAAGCACTTTTAAAGTGATTGCCTGGAAAGCCATCCTAACTGTTTAGTCAGTGAGTCTAGTAACAGTAATGCAGTTTCACTCAGATTTTTAAAAGGCATAGCAAACTCAAAGGTAATTAATCAGCCAAAGCAGACATGTGTCCTAATAGAGATTTGCCTTCTTCACATCACAGGAAAGGTTGTAGCATCGTTTTACTTCTTATTAGGTGTCAGAGAATCAAATTATTAGAACTCCACCTTTGGACCCAAGTCTCACCTGTTCTGCTGCTTTTAGTTAACCTATATACAAATTGCAAGTGGAGAGGAAGGTTGGTTCTTACACCTGAGCCATTTAAGACGAGTACCAGTATGAAGCATATTAAAATGAGCCTGCCTTTCTCCAATCTGTTAATCCTATGCTACAAAAAATGGCAAAAATCAAGTGGTATCAACAACTGAGACAAGGATATGGTCTCAGAAGAGCGCATAAAACATGTAATCATCATTACTGTAACATTTGAGCAACCAAGCATGCTTCCTTATGGTTCACTTTAATACACAAATAAATCTAATTCAAAATGTTGCATCATGTTAGACACCAAAAAACTGTGGGCATCCCTGGAAAGCAGTCCTTACAAAACTTGAAGCACGGCACCAAAGAAACAGCTTTTTCCAAATCAAGTATTCAGAATTCAGGGTTATCTTAGAAATAAATGAATACTGTGTTCAAATCTTGAGGCTGAAAGCTAGACTACTGTTCTCTAGCTTATTTCCCTTGCAAGGTAGCTTTGATTTTTCTCAAAATTTTTACACACTAATCTACAAATAAAATAATTCCAACAAGTAATCTCTTAAATTAGAGTGCTAAAAATTACCTTTTCTAGGAAAAAAAAAACAAAACAACTTTACTGGTAAAACATTTTTCTGACTTTTACTTTACACACATAACAATCTGGCTTACTGTAACTTTCAATCAACAATAATTTCATCTCATTGCATCTACCTTTCAAGATCTATGATAATGGGGAAGTGCTGATAAAACAAGCTTTGAAAGTCACAAAAACTGACAAAGGAAGTGAGGATTGATTACATTTTCCTAGTACCTGTTATTAGACACTGTATAAGATAATTCTCTCATGTTAAATCCAGGGAAGCAAAACACAAACAGGAAGGAATCAGCATCACATCAAGAGCATCCTTACTCTATCCTATATAACTCTTCCTCCTAGAATCACAAAGGCATAGAGGGGGAATCCAGCATGGCACTGATGCTACAAATGAGCACCGAGCCGGACAAAAAACAGCCTAGGTTTTCTGTTTGTTTTAAATATAATTATAAAAATGCAGCTAAAAACCCTGAAAGTTGCATTTCTCTGCAATAACTGAAGTACCTTAAAAATACATTGATTCCAATAAAACCTCAGAATTTGTAAAAGTAATATTAAGTAACAACACTCATTAAAAACTATGTATTACAATACAACTGATTTTGCATGTCCAGAGAGTTCTGCTTGTGCACACAGTCTGTTCTTGTTCCATCCCTATGCTAATTTTTAAATAAGTTTCCTAACCATAAAAAAAAAAAAAAGTGTCTATGGTTGAAATTAGTTGACATTTGAATTAGCCAAAAGACAAACTGATAAGGAAGCTACTTAGGTACCTAATAATCTTTATCCATAGAGCTGTATCAGTGAAGAGTTAGAAGAGGTGTCTCGGGAATTGTTATAGTGCTATACCAGTAAAAATGCATCTACAATGAATCATTTTTACTTAAAACCATACTTTCAGAACAGTCTGCTCAAATTCTTAAGACCCCTGCAAGCCTGCAATATTTCTTCATTACTATAACCAAGTACATTATTTCATTAACATTGGCATGTTTTTACCATGTGTAAAACGCAGAAGCTGCTTAAGAACACAACAGAATTTTTCTTCATACTCAAGTCTTGTCCATTCTTAAAGTCTTACGTGCAAAGATTGGGAAATAACAGCAGAGAAACATTGCTTGATTACAGACAATTAGCTCATCTGCTTTAAACAAGACTTTTCAATAATTTACATACAGAAACAAATGTAACTCAACTCTAAGCATAAATAATGAATCATTAAGAGCAAATAAAACCTTTTGGTGAGCCACTTACAAAGCTTGCAGAACAAAAGTAGGATTCTATTTCTACCTTTTAAGTTGTTTCTATGCAGTACATTTGTAGTAATTTATTAAAAAGTGTCCAAAAAGTTACAATGTATATTCAGAGTGTACACAGTAATTATTTCTTAGACCAATGCATAGAGTGTCCTCATTATTTGAATTATATGACATGGTTCAGGAGCTATTTGCTCACTTTCACACGCTTGGAAGTGTTTTCTCGTACTTTGTTATGGCTGGAAAAGTTACATGAACATAAAAATATTAAGAGTAAATACTTCCCACTTTACAAATATACTTCTCAGCTCATATTTTACTCTCACATTTCAACCTTAATTTGTAAGTTAACATGCAAGTGGTTTTAAGTTTAGTTTAAAATTCTTAACATGGAGATTTAGAACAAAACACTAATAAATTTAGAATTTATTACACATTCTACATTTTTAGTTTCAATAACTTAGAATAATGTCAACCCATTTTGATTCAATACATTCATAAAGTTGTTCTGAGCACAAGTTTCCAGCCTCTGCCCTATAATGGAGGAGAGGTGACCCAACCAATTTTACAGTTCACATCTTCCACCACCTTGCTACAAGGAGAAGCTAGACACCAGTTTCTTTAAATTTTGTTACCCCAAACAGATCTATTACAGGATGGTTCTAGTTTCAGCACCTTTTAGCAATACAAAGATATCTTTTTTTCCACATCAAGATAACACAAAGAGTATCCCAAACCACTCTCTCCAAAGGAACTTCAATGTAATACTCTAAAACTAGAGTCTTAAGTGCTATACAAGCAAGTTTTTTGTTTCCCCTTCCTACCCCCAAAAAAATTAAATAAGGAAACCACTAAATCCTAACCAGGGTAAAATGCATCTTCAGCAAGATCAAGCTTGCAGTGTACATATAGATTTTTTTTTAAATTAACTAAATTTAATTTAGTTAAATTTTTTAATTTTATTTAATTATTTTTATTAAATTTTATTTATTTAAAAAAATTTATTAAAATTTAATTTTTTAATAAACTAAAACATTTCCACTGATATTACTGGTCAACTAAAGCCTCAGCTACAATTAGGTATACCTGAAATCTAATAAACTACCAAGTAGTTGCTAAGGATTGAGGGGTAGGGAAGGAGGTGGTTTCTAGTCTCTTAGAGAAGACACAAATTAACAGAACGATGATGTTACTGCACTAAAGAGACTAAATTAGATCAACCTTATTGCTCAAGCAATATCCTAATTGATACCAGTCCCAAAGTGGCTCTACAGACTCTGCTGGCAAAACAGTTTTACTACAGATACGAAATTGGAAGTGTTAAGAATTTGAAGTGTTTAGCACTATCACAGAACATTTACAGGTAAATGGCATTTTAACAATCTACATTATACTCTTAAAAAAGAGCTGCTACACAGGTCAGCTTCACAAACAGGCTCAAGCATTCCAAAACATATATAAACAAGCAGAAACTTACACAAGGTGACAGATATGGTTAAATTTCAGAATGTTCAAGTACAAAGAGAGTAAAGGAAGATAATTGGTGTGGTCTCACCTTTACTCTTCAGAGTGAACTAGGAAAACAGAGCTCTATGCCAAACTATCATCTTCATATTTAATCAGGTAGTTCAGCACCTATTTTGACACGATACCAAAAACTATGGCCAATCTTCTGCAATAAGAAAATGTCACTTCCCCACAGAATCTAAACCAAAACCCTAGATCAAAGCTGCAAGAAGCAGAGAATTTCTATCAGTTCACTACAGATGTTCTGCCATTTCTTGCATGGCCACGAATATCTATCCCAGCAAAGCCACAGCTGGTTAACCAGCAACGTACTCTAAGCAAAACAATGCTAGAGAAATAAGACCACTTCCTCCACATACACATATAATGGCCAAGCTGCTTCAGCTCCACCAAGGGAGAGGCCATTTCTCTTCCTTGCACCAGTCATGTCCTACACTTCCTTCTGCTGCATCAATTTCAAGGCAGCTCCATACCTTACAAGTCAATTCAACTCATTAATCCCACAGAAAACCATCCACATTTTTTCACTCCCCAGCTTAATGAGCTACAGCAGCTCACAGAGGATCAAATAAATACCAGAAGCAGGGAAGAGACATTCCCTTTGTTTCCTGACAACAGCAAATTCTTCAATCACTTCACCAAGATACTTCACAAAATTACCACCTAATGAAGCAAACTACCTAAAACTGTTCTAGTAGTAACTCACTTTCAGTTAAGGCAAAGGTCACCAGCTTTGTCAGGGCAGTCACCATACCTATAGTTCAAATGTTCCTATAAGAGATATATTTTCAAGACAAAGGTGAGAAAGATTTCCAGCCTTTGACACAGTCTACAAGTCTGTGAACTGTAACTTCAAACACAGGACAGAGTTTTATTTTGAAGACTGTCCCAAGGGTTGGCAATGCATACTACTCTGACCAGCCTGGTTATAAACCTCATTAGTATTTTTCCCTTCTGCTCACAGAATGCCTGTTGACTACTTGATTGTGTAATGTAGTACTACAAAGTACTACTGTACTACTTCTGTAGCCACTCAGCATATCAGGTTTCTGCTGTGGTTCGCAATTCACAATATATTTTATGTCACCGCTTCAGTGATAAATTGCAGAAATACTACAAAATGCAAGAATCCATTTTTGATCTCTTAGACAGCTGGTATTAATCTGTAACAGCCCGATTCCTTTTAGTTTTGCCTGATGGCTTTGTGTTTTACAAAGCAAGGAAGAAATTTCTCAATCTACCACTCAGATGCCTACAGAATTCGAGGAACAGCAAGCAACTTGCAAATTATCTAATGTTTACAACAACAAAAAGCTAGAATTGTAGAATCGTCTAGGTTGGAAGAGACCTTTAAGACCATCAAGTCCAACTGTAAACCTAACACTGCCAAAGTCCCACTAAACCATGTCCCTGTGCACCACATCTACACACCCTTTAAATACCTCCAGGGATGGTGACTCAACCACTTCCCTGAGCGGCCTGTTCCAACGCTTGATAACCGTTTTGGTGAAGAAATTTTTCCTAACATGCAATCTAAACCTCCCCTGGAGCAACTTGAGGCTGTTTCCTCTTGTTACCTGGGAGAAGAGACCGAGACCCACCTCACAGCAACTTCCTTTCAGGTAGTTGCAGTAAGCGGTAAGATCTCCCCTCAGCCTCCTTTTCTCCAGACTGAAAAAACCCAATGCCCTCAGCCACCCATAGCAGAGATACTTTGTGATCTGGAATCACCACTGCTTCCCATTTCACAGCTAACAACCACCAAAATACCTTCGGTAGTTCATGGTTTGTTTGTTTTTTTAAAGCATTCTGGTATCCAGCATACAAACAGCTTCATTATTGCCCCGCAGCAAGACAGACAAGATCGAACATTAATGGACACATTAGGAAACTAAAGCAATACAGACAGGACTGAGCTTTGCAGGGTCTGAGACCTGGCCAAGGCCAAGCTTCCTCTGCTACAGAAAGCAGAGGACCTGGCATCAACTCTGTTCTTCTTAGAGCACAAGTAAGACGTGTGAAGTACAATCACCTTTCTCCCACAGCATGTTCCTCAGCACATCAAACCAGACCTCAGCAATAGAGGTGGCGGCAGCAGCAAGCCTGGGTTTCTGTAGCTCCAGCAGAGGCAGAAGGGCTATAAACATTCTGTTGCTCTCTGTCTCTGGTGTCTTTTCTCCTTCACTTCTAGACAGTCGCTCAGTTTGCCTACAGGAAGTTTGGTTAGATCAGCAGAACTGCCCTAGATGAGGGGAGCCAACAAGGCAGCTTTTATTACATTACCTGATCAAGAGAGACTTTCACTTACCCAAGAGCACGTTAAATAAAAGTTCCCAATATGACAATGGAAATTAAAACACAATTTCTTCTTAATAAAGGACTACCTTGGAGAAGGATGGAGGAAAAAACTGGAAAGAGCTTCCTCCTATAGGCTACAGCTATTATTTTCAGTCAGGAGGAAAGGAATTTACAAGAACACCAGTCTGAGTGTTTGGCTCTCAGTTCTGGAAAAATAAACTCATCTATGACCATCAAAACTAATTTTCTACCAATTGAAGTCCTAAGTTCACCCACACAACATCCATCCACCTCTCACACTGCTCCCCCAATGCCAGGTCAGAAGCAATATTCTCTGCAGGTGGTTTGCACAGCTGACTGGTTTGTGCAAATACAGAGCCAAATTAGCAGAGTCTCTCTTTTACAGGCTCTCCTTGTGCTCAGCCTTCATTCAAAAACCTGTAGAATTTTATATTAGAGTTCTCAATCTCAGAGAAGCTTGACCAAACCTGGCTAACAGGCTGCAGTATTAGAGAGATCAGGCAGTAACTGCCTAAGCTTGATTTCCTTCCTTAGAAAGCAACAATAAAAAGGGTGAGAAGCACAGCACAGTCTGAGGTTGAGAAGCTTAAAGCAATGCCTACCACCCAGCCTAACAAACCTAGTCCCTTCCCAGCTGAACAACAAACAAGACCAATAAGGGATAAAAAAGGACAGGCTTTATGTCATAAACGTCTCAGCAGTTCCCAGAAACTGAAGAGGAATAACAATTTTTGCATCCACATGAATGAAATGTGACCAAAATCCTTGAACTCCTTTTTGATTCTTAAGCCACCAAGACAAAATAGCCTAATGAATAATTTAACAGCCAGAAGAGCAAAAGCATAAAACTATCATTTTCTTAGAGGCCAGCTGTGATTAAAGTAACCTCCTTTGGTGGTTGTTTTCTATGTAAAACATTCTCCTTTTAGTCACAGCCTATTTAGAAGAGAGGTCCCATTCACTTTGTCACACTACTCTTAATAGATTGAGTCTGTAAGAAATTCTGTGACACAAAATAAGCAGAAGAGACCAAGGAACGAAAAAAACCTTCTGCAAAAAGAAGCAGGGGAGAAGATATTTCCGTGTTAAGTTTAAACTCCTCTGCAAAACACTCCTTAGCAAAACAAGCTGTGATTCCAACAGTTTACTGCACACTAACCAGCAATTTCAGCTGTTTGGCTTGAAAAAAAACCCCAAACAACCCCCCCAAAAAACTACAGCATTAGTTTAAGGAGAACTTACTTCAGGAAAAATCCTAAAATCCTATTAGGATTATAAAGCTCCCAGTGCAAATACATATACACCAACATAGAATATTACACCGTCTACCAAGGAGAGCAGAGAAATTGCCAATAATACATGGGGTAGTTTAAGTTAACAAGGATTATACATAGGTCTCTAAGGTGTTAGAAGTGACATGTATGTAGTCAGGTTTTTGTTTGGTTTGGGGTTTCTGGGGGTTTGGTTTTTGGTTTTTTTTGGGGGGGTGGGGGGGTTTGGGCTGCAGGCAGAAGTTGGAGCAATATAGCAATCAGATACCTATCCAAAGTTAAATCAGCATCTAATTCTTTCACTTGTACACCTGAAATTTAACTTTGTTTGCTCCTCAACAGACGTCCTAGCCAAAATAACATGGGTGCACAGCATCTTACATACTTATGGTGAAACACTCATTGATAATGTTTTTCAGGAACACAAAAAACTCTTTTCAAACCTATACATCATGAGGCCTGGGAATGAAACTTCTCACACAGGCATTTTCAACTCATAGACCTTGAGGATTTGCTTATTTTCATGAACTGCTTGGAACTGGTTCACTAATAAAAACAAGGCTGCTGCCATATATATTTAATTTTCTACAGTGGGATCCGCACTTCTGAGAGAAACATTAGAAGTGTAGAGTATTTCCTTGACCTTTTTATGAATAAAAAGTTTATAGAATTTGGGTAAAATTTTCCATGTACACAGTTATGAAAAAGTTGGAAAAATAAATGCTGAGCATTCGTCTTCAAAGTTTGCTACAGTTTGTTTTACTTTGGAGACCACCCTAATTTAAGGTGTCATTACATTTGTTATTCAAATGACTGAAAGCTAGAAACTGGCAAACGTATCAACACAACTTCTTAAAATCTGTCTTAGCAAACAGTGAACGAAGAATCTACAGAGAAGCTTCTCATTTTGCTAATATGAAGGCTTTTTGCTATTTATATGAAGCTAATTATGTCTCTATCTCAGGAAAAGATAATACTGTTAGTCACAGATTTGGGCCCAGGTGCTCTTGCCAGTCAGCTTTAATTCAAATCAATTCTAAGTATCCACTTCTTCACTTAAGTTACAAGGTTGCTTAGAGAAAGCAAAATCTAGGTCTGACAAAGACAGAAGGGTGAAAGGTACCCTCACAATTTCTGATGGGAAGACTGGTTGTGTTCCATTAGCTCTTCTCTCCAATTATCTTTCCAAGTCAGTATATTTCCTTGACCTGTAAAAAGACTCAGGACCTTTATTTTTTTCTCTTCTTATCTGGACAGTGGGGGAAAAAACAAAACAAAAACAAACCATCCCAAAATCAAATACAAACACACAAGTCTTTCAGGATGTCAGCAAGAACTGATCAAGATACAGGTACAGGTAATACAGGAATATAAATTAAGCACTGTAAAGTGCCCTCATCAATCTGTTCTTCGATCTTTACAAAAACAGAAGGTTTAGATGATCTGTCACAGCTAGGACAACTCATTCCCCGCTTGACTCTCATTTTTGACCAAAACCCCTCAAAACAGATTTCTTCCTCACAGATGCACAGTACATCCCCTGAATTTTCATGCTGCTTTATGAAACAGAAAAGCTCTGTATACAAAAAGAAACATTAATTCTTGTATGAAATATTGACAAGATACAACTGTAGACTGGTTATATGCCTATATAGCTCATCAGAGAGCTTCAAGTGCTACTTAGTAATAAATTGAAATATAAACTACAGATCTAGAGACATTCATTACTACATGCATAAGTAACAACACACAGGGAAGTGAACCTCTTCGCAGCCCTCCACAGTCTATGTCAAGGACATTTGTAGAAGCAAAAAGATTAGCAACTTTTGAAGAACTACCTACTTACTGAATCACAGAACTGTGTTTACAAGAGGGAGAAAAAGATAGGGGCTGCAGTGGTTTCTCAGTTCTTTGCTCCTACATATACTGACTCCCTTCAACTTTCCATCATCTCCACAAGTGAAGATTTTTCAAAAATTCTGGACAATCAACACAACCATTCTGGGTAAGGAAGGAAGGATAAGACTAAAAGTTTTTATAAGGACATGTGTGCCAGCTACCATATATGCTTACAACCCCTTTCACCTACTGCTCACAACATGTCTAAAGACCTACAAGAAGTGGCAGTTATGAATTTGTGATTTTATCAGGAAAACTTGTTAAATGAATTCTAGAAAACAAGTATTTGGTAAAATGGTGCTTTAAATACAACAAAGTAAGTATCACTGCTGTTGTCAACAGTAAGCTTTGAATCCAGGAATAAGAAACTTTGCCAACTACCAGATACCTAAATGCATCTAGTAAATACACAATTCAGAAAGGAACAGTATCTACACACTCTGAGAAGATGCCTGGTACGTACATGTAGAACTATGAAATATAATTAATCTTTAAAAGAGGTTCAGAATCACCACGGCTTTATCTCAGCCCTGGAATACTCACTGCTACTTGTCCTTTTCGGTTTTGGTTTACTGTTCTGCTCTGTATATGCTGCTCTGGGGGATAAAGTATACTGCAATCAAGGTAATCATCATAGCTTTAATTCAACTGTCCACTCAACATTC
>NW_010315879.1:25391-28365 GCF_000700745.2 Antrostomus carolinensis
CCCACTGGGGCTACCCAAAAGTGATCCAAAATCCCAAGAACAGTGTGTTGCGCTTGTAAGCTGCTATGTAAGACCACAAAGTGTTAAGAACAGTGACTATATATGACTGTATTATGAATCATACACAGGAGTACAAAGCAGTGACAGGTGACTTTCAAGAAGCCACTTAAGGCTCTGACCATAACAGTAGCACAGTGGAGACAAGTGACCACAGCCATGCAATTTTCTTTGCCACGGCACTCTGCTCCACATACCTCTGATTTACTTGAGGCATCCCACTTCACATGCTGAGAGAAACAAAGAGGTAGAACAAAAAGACAGCAAAAACGATTATTTTTCAGTTAAAAGTTGTTAGCATTGATTTGACAGGCTTAATAATCTGGCATAAATGGAATGTAAGATTCCAGGGCCAAATATTACACCTAATACTTACCTGAAAAAGCTTTGATCATTGACAAACTTTCCCACGATCTTATAATAATTATCAGTGACAATCTCAAGGGCACAGCCGCAAGGGCAGAGCTCAGGTAAGACGCTGCTGTTGACAAGTCACCTTTTCCCCTACCTCACCCCATCAGTTTCTCCTCCAGTTCAGTGAAATGAAGACGGACAATTAACACAGATTATTTCAAAGAACTAAGAAGCAGGCCAGTGGGATAACTGAAGAGCTGGGAACAAGCAGCTGGAAACAGCAGCCTCCTAACCCAGATCTGCCACGACCCAACCATTCGTCTGAATGGGCAATTACAACAATGAAGCTTTCACACTGAATGCAGCAAGCAGGACTTCCCCTTTGTCTTCTCCCAGTTTTTAAATAACAGAAAGAAATGTCCACCTTTTAAAAGGATCTCCATATAATTATGACTATTAGGAAAAAAAAAAAAAAAAAAAACAATGACAGCTACCAAATTTTAGACAGTTTGTAAACTAGACAAAGAGCATTACAAGTACAAAATATCCTATATGAGGTGCTCCAGACTGCTGAACTACCTGCGTTTAGCACATCCAGTACCTCTCCTCTTACACCGTGGGAGCAAGCACACATTCTGACAAAACACAAATGAGTTCTCTCTTAGCAAGAACTTTTGGTAGAAGACGGCCACCTGGTACAACTTGAACTTTGGGGAGCAACGTCATTTATGGCTTTATGCTCATTCAAAAATACAAGCAACTATCTGCTAAGAAGCTTCTCAAGGAGTTATAGCTGCTACCAACATTCAATCACAGGACAGCTTTAGTCCCCATTACTGACAGCCAAGGTATTTCTCTTTCTAGGAGCTGGATAAAAATCCACTCACAATGGCAGCTATCAGTTTTCAATTAATCTGAGGAGTTTGGGTTTTTTTTTTAAAAAGGTGAGAAGTCTAAGCTTTTAAAGTATCAGAAATAGTTCAGGAGACAAGAACTAACTACCCCCCAAAATGATGAAAAGACAGTTTTATTACCACTTTTCTAAGCAATAGAAACTACAGACTCTAGTGCTACGGTATCTGGAGACCAATCTATCAAGGAAGAGAAGTTTGGGCTTGTTTTTAAAAATCAGTAAAAGTGTTTTTTATTAGCAGATCTCATTTTAGCTGCTCAGATGAAGTCAGCTGTAACTAAGAAAATTTTATGAACATACAGGCAGAGCTGAAGATAAAGTCTGTGAAGCTAATATTGCTCAACAGGCAAAATGTGCAAGAGGCACAGCCAGCTGGGCCAGTCAGGGGCTATAAAATTGGTTCTCTGGCAGATCCTTTTTTTCACTGAGGTGTCAGCACTATAGCTTTTGCCAGGACAGAAGCAATTAAATTTTTCCATATATTACCTGAGGCTTCACTGAAAACAGCAAACATCAGTGTATACTGACAACAACTTCTACTGCACACCAAGTTCAGTGTTTTCTATGAGGAAAATTCTCCAGAATGTCATTAAGCTATCATTCTGGGGCAAAAAGCATCAAGTACCAGAGTTACTGGTCAAAGTGCTCAAGTTATGAGACAAAGGGAAAGTAATATTCTGCAGTCTACACGACATGGGGGAAAAATAAGGGTGTGAGGGAAGAATGCTAATAGGAAATAGTGGGAAGAGAAGGATATTTCTCAACCCATCCTCAAAACAAAAACTTACCCTGGAACTGCCACTATCCTTACCCTCAAGCAGGAATCCATCTCTCCCTTTCCTGAGGCTTAGTAGAAGGAGCCTGTTTCTCAATCTGGGATCCTGCCTTGAGATCAAACCTCTCCTCTACTAATTCTTCAGATAACATTTAATTGTATTCTGTCTTCTCAAAACACATAAGAGACCCACTGTGCTATCAGAGTGACTGTCACACAATAACTATAACCCTGAGGTTTTGGAGAATAAAAGCTGTTAGAAATTGGAAATTAAACTCTCCTCTTCAAACACAATAAAAGTAATACAGAGTATGCTACGAACTATTATAGTCAAGAGCATCTCCTGTGTGGTATGTTAGAGTGACTGCTGCTACAGAGTCCACAGGTAATGACGCCAGATGTCCTGAAGTTTTTGGTTTTTTGCTAGAAACTCAACAGAAGCCACACTAATTCAAGCACAAAGCCTAGTCCTTGGAGCTTCCACACCACTCTGGAATAAACACATAAACTGTATCTACACTGTCAGCAAGTAGCAAAAGCTTTCTGAGCCTTTGCAACTTCCACGATGATTCTCAGAATCACCCAAAAGCACCTTGCAACATCAACGACTTTCACCTTGTTCTCCAAGCAGTTTAAGCAGTACCACCGTGTTCATCCAGGCAGGAAAACGCTCCCGAATAGGAATCAAATTCCAGTTTGAAGTCCACGTGTTCTGGAGCAGCAGCAGTACCTTATATTACCCTCACGTCCAGCGCAAAGCTTCCTGCTCGCTGGAGCAGTATCTGCTCGGTAGCAAAGGAGCCCGTCGGGGCTGGACCCGCTCACCGGCAGTCAGACGCCGCTGCCGCCGAGGCAGAGTCCTTCAGACCGCCCCC
>NW_010315880.1:0-1000 GCF_000700745.2 Antrostomus carolinensis
ATTTTTTTAATTTTTATTTTATTTTATTTTTACAAATCATCTGCACCACCTCAGCCTAACTTACCAAATTGCTGCATTACAAGCAGTTGATGAAAATATTGGTTTTTTTTCTTATAGTCTTTGTCCATTTTATTAGGTATTGGTGATCTAATCACAGATTATTGATTAGCTCCAATTATTTACATGAAAAAATGAAATGGTTACGGAGAATACTACAGCTTCCCCTTAACCTGCATGAACTAACAGTGGCACGCAGGAATGTGTTTATATCACAAGAAATTATCAAATCCTCTAGTTTTGCCAGCAGCAGTAACTGGGGATTTACAGTTTGCTAAGTACAGACAAGACTGACAGCTCCTGGATCAGCAAAAGCAGGAACTCAGCGCCCTGGGGATAACACACACGTACTTAAGATGTGCCCTCAGCTCAGCTGGTTTTCAGTCCTGCAAACCTGATAAATAACCCTGTATGTCAAATATCCCTTCCCAGGTCTGCTCCAAACTCCCACACGGTCACCGTGCATCTCAAAAGCCACGTCTCTTTAGAGCAGCTTCAGCTGCCAGCGTCAAGCGAAGACTTCACCTTACGCCGTCTTCATCTTTGCAATAATTGTCTAAGTCTTGTAAGGTTGTCCTGGTGTGAGCTGGGCCAGAGCTGGTTCTGTTCAGCAGCTGGAACAGCGCTGGGGTTTGGGTTCAGCTGGGATTGGTTAGGAGAAGAACACTGAGAACACACCGATGTTTTCAGTTGTTGCTGGAAGTCAAAGGACTTTGTGTTTTGCTGGTTTGAAAGTGCAAGGTCTGGGAGGGGGTGAGGAATATTGCAATGGATCAGCTCCATGGGCATTGGGCTCTGCCAAGGGGCTGTTCCATCTCCTGTCCCCCATGGGCAGGAGATCCATGAGGGGCTCTTCCTCTCTTGCTCTCTCTGGCTTTGGCTCGGGCTCTGGCTCTCCCGGGATTGCGGTTTCGGGTCGGGATTGTGGCTCCTCCGGGATCGT
>NW_010315880.1:1054-5708 GCF_000700745.2 Antrostomus carolinensis
ATATTTTACTACTCTTACTATTATCATTCCAATCTCATTATTATTTTAAGTTTTCTTTTATTTCCATGATTAAATGGTTCTTCTCTCCCCCTACGAGTCTCCTTCACCTGGCCCCCCAATTCTCTCCCCTGGGTGGGGGCAGTGAGCGAGTGGCTGTGTCTGGCTGCCAGCCCGGTGCTGCCCAGTGACACCACCACAGTAGATTAGAGTGGATGTAGAAGTGTGTTGGATAATTTGACAGGGGAGAGGGTGGAACAGAAGGCATATTCCCCACATTAAATGCTGTTACACTACGTTGGAAATAAAAATAAAGTGAAAATCTGTACAAAACTAGAAAGCAATAAGGACTTGACATTTATACCCTGAGAAGCCCTTTTCAATTCTAAACGACAATTTGGGGAGAACAAGCCCAAGACTGTTTTTGCAGTCTTGATGTTAAGACAGACACTATATACATGGGGAGAACAGCTAATGGTAAACTGGATTAAAAAAACAAACCAAACCAAAACAAAACAACCCCAAACAAACAACAACAACAAAAGAAAACTGAGGCACCAGTAACATTACACAACCACACTGGTTTTCTAGATGTTTATAGAGGGAGCCAATTAACACAGCCCACGCCCCAATATCTGCCTTTAGAAAAATTTGGGCTTCAGCAACCCTGAACACAGGAGCTGCTGCGTTCAACCCAACCCCAGTTTACCCAGTCCAACACCCTGCCCTTGACATCCACAGCAGATGCCTCAAGGGATGGTGAAGTCTTCTGAGATGATAAACAAGCACATGGCATCAGGGCAGCAAGCTTTGAAATCCCCGAGTGGGGAGGAAAGGGTTAAATCCATTCCCTTTAATCCAGTTCTGCTTTGGTTATATTTAGATTAACGACCTGCAGACAACAAATTCCCTCTGTCTACAACAGAAGAGACCAGATACCCGACATTTTCAAACACTTGCGATTTGACCACGCTTCACCTTGCTCAATCACTTTATTTTTCACTCTCTCCTCACAACAAAAACCGCTACAAGTTACCACAAGCAGCTTGTGAGCTGGCTCCAACCAGATTTAACAAACAGATAACGCATCCTGTCAGCTCAGATTGAGAGGTAATTCCCAAAGTCCACTCCAAGTCATCATCTGGGTTGGGTTTTTTTGGTTTTTTGGGGGTGTTTTTTTGTGGTTTTGTGTTTGGGTTTTTTTTATATATATATATATAGTGTGGTGTGCACTGGTTTGTACATGTTAAATTCCCCAAAACTCTGCAAAAAAACCTAGAAACCCAAGTGTTAAAAAATAAAAACGAAGAGTGAGGAAAGGCTCTGTACCTCTGCTTGAATACTCGTGACTGATCCCGCAATTCCGTTCTCGGCGCTGATGTTATTGGAGCTGTTGTTTGGAGAGCTGGGACCGGATCCAGGAGCACTGTTGCATGCAGAGTCTAAAAAAAAAACCCAACACATCCAAACCCAACTTTGAGCGTTACAAACAATCTCTGCCGTGGTATTTAGACAGATAACAACTCCTCCAAGTTGTGTTATGGAGGAAAGCAAATCTCCTCCTCCCCATCTCCCCCTTCAATCTTCCCAGGGCTCTTAAAATACTGACAAACACTTTCAAATGGGTTGTCCAAGTTCCTACTCTACCATATCACAGAGTCACAGAATGACAGGGATTGGAAGGGACCTCAAAAGATCATCCCTTCATCATCTTGGTGGCTCTGTGCTGGACTCTCTCCAGCAGTTCCCTGTCCTTCCTGAACTGTGGGGCCCACAACTGGACACAATATTCCAGATGTGGCCTCACCAGGGCAGAGTAGAGGGGGAGGAGAACCTCTCTTGACCTACTAACCACACCCCTTCTAATGCACCCCAGGATGCCATTGGCCTTCCTGGCCACGAGGGCACAGTGCTGGCTCATGGTCACATTTATGTCTTCTTCTCATGGGGATTTCTCTTATAGTGTATTAATAACTTTAAATACGATTGGAAGATAAGAAAAGACATGGAAGGCTTGAAGAGGTCAAAGTGGAGGAGGTCAAGATTGTCCTGATTCATTTTTCTATGAGGGCTTATCTCACCCTCTTTTAACCTACAACCCTAACGACAGCCTTGGCCACGGATTGCATCAGACTTCACGCTGGAGCAACCAGGGAACCATCTCGGCGTTGACATTTTCCCATGAAGGCTCCTGGTGTGTCTGGATTGACTGGAAATATGTGGCCAGCGCTGAGTCCTCACGCTGATGGTGCATGAGAGCTGACCTCTCTGCTTTTATCAATAAAGATCAAGGTTTTTCCACTGCAGGTAAGTGGGTATGTGTGATGTCTCCATCCTTGTCACCTGGGAAGTGTCCATACCATGCCAGGTCCTTGGAGAAACATGATTTGCCTTGGGCACAACAGCTCCCACGGCGCTGAGCTCCCAAAAACTGTCTGGGGACTGACTCACAACGATGATGTTTTTGCCAGGATGGTGAATTAAATTGTTTGAAGAGATTTAAAAGCTGCCTGAGTGATTTGGGACTGGACAGACAACTGTCCATGGTCATGGCTGGAGAAGAGGAGACTGAGAGGAGATCTCCTGGGGGTCTAGAACTTCCTCCCAAGGGGCAGAGGAGGGGCAGGTGCTGATCTCTTCTCTCTGGCCACCAACCAATGCCAGGAGCAGAGGACATGGCAGGAAGATGTGGCAGGGGAGGGTGAGGTTGGCCATGAGGAAAAGGTTCTTGAGGCACCCAGAGGGTGGTGGAGCACTGGCACAGGCTCCCCAGGGAGGTGCTGATGGCACCAAGCCTGACAAGATTGCAGCAGCATTTGGCCAAGGCCCTGAGGGACATGGTGTGAATGTTGGGCTTGTCCTGTGCAGGGACAGGAGTTGGACTCCATCATCCTTGTGGGTCCCTTCTAACTCACAACATTCTATGATACTGTGATATTTCTCCAATGCTGAACACATGCTACAAAAAGATCATCCAGTAAGTGTTCTCCACTCAGGGACTAAACCACTTTCTCACTGGAAAAACCCAAAGCAGATTTAATCCCCCCAAATAAATTCTCTTATCACCTGAACGCTCAGAAAATCCTCTCAGCCTTGTATATTTTATCAACACAGTCCCTGTGAACTCACTAACTGGAGCCCCAGAGATGACCAGCCTGCAATCAAAGCCTCCCCATTAATGATCCAGAAATAATAACAAATAAACAGCGCCTGAAATTGCAACAGCCAGAAAACCTCCTTCAGAAGGTGTCTCACCTGGTGTATGGCACAACCTCTAGTGTTTCTCCTTTGATTTTGGCAGATGAATAAACATGAAAACTAGTTTTTTTTTCCTGAACTTTCCTCCTCCCCATGCCCAGGATTTGCCCAACACCAGAAGAATCTCCCAGGAGCTGCAATGGTTCAGCCTGCAGCAGCCTCCTCATTGCTCAAGGATGCCCAAGTAGAAATAAAAGATTTCTACTTTTAGAAGAGTAGAAAATTGTTACAACTTGGGAGATTTAAAAAAAAAAAATTATTCCTATGATGGCATTATTTTATAGGTACTGTTTTGACCCTTGCAAGTACCTCCAGCAAAGTAACAAAGAGGTGGGTTGGTTTGTTTTGGTTTGGTTTTTTTGGTTTTGGTTTTTTTTTTTTAAAAAAAAAAAAAAAAAAAAAAAGCAGTTTTGTTGCTTTTTGTTGCCTGTACATTTTGGGAAGCATCTTGTTATGAAGAAAACTCAGCACTGAGTTTCACAAAACACCCAACTGAGTCCCTAAAATTGAACTTCTCCATGGAAAACAACTTCAGAGAGTGTAGGTGTTTTGAAAAAATATTCTGATTGCATGGAAAATATGTGCTTTTTCTGGGACCATGTCATTAACCACGACCTATCAGAACTTGTGTATTATACCACCTAGACAGGGAAAAAGTACCTGGCACGTTCACATTGCGACTCTATGAAAATGTATTCTTCAAATATTAAATACAACTTCTAATCCCTCAAGTGGGACTTCTTTTAAAAGTGATTTTCCATTCAAAAGTCCCCTCTTAATGTAACAACTTGAGGCTCCAGCCTGGCTTCTTGATCCAGGTCCATGCTCAGTGAGAAGCTGGAGCTTCCACTGCCATTTCTGAAGGCATTACTAGGACCAAAGGGTCAGCTACGAGGGCTTGATTTATCCTAAAAATTCACATGACACAGAGCAATGTATGAGTAGTGAAATAAATTCTATTTTCAGATCTATTCGAGGCTCTGATAGAATGGTGCACAGGGTCTCCCAAAACCAGCCAGCTCTCCAAAGAGAGCTCACTTTGAGTTTGTTTGAACTAGATGATCTTTAAGGTCCCTTCCACCCCAAACCATTCTGTGATTCTATGCTTGTGTGCCTTAAAAGTGAGAGGAAAGTCTAGCAAAGCTGTCACCTAGTGGTACTTACACACAGGCATCCCTAGATGGTGCTAAGAATTAACTTAATGGTAATCTATATGATCTGCTTTAATCTGATCCCTCCTTACAAACTTTTCTCCCAGAAGAATATTATTTTACACCATGAAACTGTCAAATAAGTAGTCAGAAAAATCAGCTATATATTAAAAAAAATGTCTTACATAGAATGATAGAATCCCACACTGGGTTGGGTTGGAAGGGACCTGAAAGCTCATCAAGTCCCA
>NW_010315880.1:5720-8407 GCF_000700745.2 Antrostomus carolinensis
GACACCTTCCACTAGACCAGGTTGCTCAAAGCCTCATCCAACCTGGCCCTGAAACACTTCCAGGGAGGAGCAGCCACAGCTTCTCTGCCCAACCTGGGCCAGTGTTTTAAAACACATTTTAAAAGTTTGGTGTAATTACTTAACAAGGAACTATGGTACTCTGCCCAAAGCCTAAAACAAACAGGGGTGGTGAAGCTTTTACTGCTGGAGGACGATGGCAGAGAATTATGGTCTCCCCATGGTTATTAACAGGATCACCTCTGAGAAATTTTCTTTCTCAACAACCTGTTGTTGAAGATCAGTAGAAATGCTGTGGGGGCGGGGGAAAATAGCACTCTAGTGGCATATCCACATCTGTCTATGGACATCTTAAACTACAAGAAAAGCTTGTGGATTTGGCAACGCTAACTCAATAGACGGGTACCCAACGGACCAAGGCTGCTGACCCACACCTGCATCACCCACTGCTGGACTCTGCCAGCTCCATCCAGCTTTCATCAGCATGGAGAGGGACATGAGAGATCCAGACTGCAGAGTGAACTAGGTGCAGGAATGAATTTTGGAAAGGGAGATCTCACTGAGTTAAGGTGGCTGTCGGCACAGATTTGTTGCTTACCCGACCTACCTGTGACATCCAGCGGGCGCTTCTTCAGAGCGGTAACCACCGGGCCATCCTTTCGGCGCAAGAGAGGGCTGCTCCGTCTCTCAGCAACTTTTTGCTTTAGTCTGGATCGTAACTTCAGATTGGGTTCAGACGCTGGACAGAAAAAGGAAAAGCAAACAGTGTTTTGGTTAATATTATTTCAGCAGGTTTTTTACTCAACGCAAAGGCTGGGTCGCAGTTCAGCATCTGCAGAAGCCTAAATTAAATTAGGCATTTCAGAGAATCCCAGACTGGTTTGGGTTGGAAGGGACCTTAAAGCTCATCCAGGTCCAAACCCCCTGCCAGCAGCAGGGACACCTTCCACTAGACCAGGTTGCTCAAAGCCTCATCCAACCTGGCCATAAACACTTCCAGGGAAGAGCAGTCACAGCTTCTCTGCCCAAGCTGGGACACTGTCTCACCACCCTCACACTAAACAATTTCTTCCTCACATCTCAGCTCCATCTCCCCTCTGCCACTTTCAAGCCATCACCCCTTGTTCTGTCACTCCCTGCCCTTGGCCAAAGTCCCTCCCCAGCCTTCCTGGAGCCCCTTCAGGTACTGGGAGGCCACTAGAAGATCTCTCTGAATATAGCTATTTGATAGCATAGATTTGGAACAAAGACTTCTTGATACAATGAACAGGTCCCAACCTATGTGACACCTGAATTCACTGGCAATGACAGTCAAAAGCATGTTAATTAAAAAAATAATAATCATCCTGCAATGTCTTCTCTGAAGTGAAGACACAGACCTACAATCTGCTGTGAACTCTTCTGGACTAGTGCAGAGAGCATCATCCCCTAGTTTCCCACCTCTCCCCAACCTGCTTCCAGATCAGTGGGAAATGAATGCCAGACTGGTTTGGGTTGGGAGGGACCTTAAAGCTCATCCAGTTCCAACCCCCCTGCCAGCAGCAGGGACACCTTCCACTAGACCAGGTTGCTCAAAGCTTCATCCAACCTGGCCTTCAACACTTCCAAGGAGGAGCAGCCACAGCTTCTCTGGGTAAATCTAACTTATGAGATCAAAAAAATCCACAGAGGAATTGGTGAGGCAACTGAGATGTTGCTGTTTGGTCAGCATGAAGCATCACCGTGGGGCTGAGGTGCTATCTGCGACATGTTGTTGAAACGGGCAGCTCCACACCCTTGGAGTCATCCAACCCCATGGAGAATTGGCTTAAGGAGGTACACCAGAGAATGGGTCAAGAAAATAAGAAAATTAAACCCCACAACCAAAACAGGTGAATGTTTTCCTGCTGGTTCACCTCCTTGAAGCAACTCACCTTGGAGTCAGATGAGTCTGTGTCAACTGGAGCCAGTGTCAACTCAAGGAGAAGGGCATGAGAGTGTGGCCAAAGCCAAAGCCAACGCCAGGGAGGAGAAGGTTTGTTTACAACTTGCTTTACATCATCCCAGCCACAAAGTTAAACCGTATCTAAAACCACATCAAATCCTTTGAAAATTCAGGGCTGCCAATGGTAGGTGTGCAGGTATTTCCTGAGACCACACTCTGACTTGCTTTGTGTACATCACACCTTTGAGAGACTCTCTTAAAAACTTCTGCTCTACCCAAATCCTCAGATTTAGTTCTTTTCCAAAGTCACAGCAGAGCTCCTGGTGCTCCTTGATGCCTCTGGGTTAACGACAGCTGGCGACACTGAAGACGTTTTCACGGCACAGATTAACGAGTTTTGATAAAGGTAAATGAAGTCTTAAGTCAAGATTCCTCCTGCAAGATGATTTTCTCCAGAAACTTTCTGATCTCTTCAGTATACATGAAATATCTGCTTTGGTGCCAGAGGGCTCTTGAGAATGATGAGATTTGTGAACTGGCCCAATCTTTTCCCTTCCTCAACCCCTTAAACTCTGCAGCTTAATCTCGTTGAACCAGTAAATCCTGTGCTCTCACTATTCATTAACTACCAATATACTCGTCTCCCTACACTCCAGGGCCAATAATCTACATTTCTTTAGAAGAATTAAAACAGGGTTTACAAACTGATTTGAATTAACTAAGTCTAGCTACAGATATATTTCCC
>NW_010315880.1:8448-9606 GCF_000700745.2 Antrostomus carolinensis
TCCCTACAGCTGGCTTTGACCACTGGGTCATGTAGAAGATCAAGCCTGACAATGTTAATTGCAGGGCTCAAAAATCAGAAGGCTGATGAATTCAAGATCAAATGCTTGAAGTGAAGCCATCAAAACAGTTCTTTGATGAAACTTTTGGGAGGGGGAAAAAAAAAACACCCCAAAACAATAAAGAGCTTTTCATGACTGTTTTGGATAGAAAAATGGCAGTAAGAGATAAAGGGAGCACTAAAAAAGTATCAGACTCTTCAAGATGATGCTTAAAATGCAGAATGAAGTGCATTAGCAAAGGGGGAATCATCTTATAGGGCATTTGCATATAAAATGGCAGGGGACTGAATGCAAATCTGTCATTTGCTCAGAGGACAAGAGCAGAAGAGCGGACCAGTTAAAACACAAGCCTACGCTCCATAAAAGTTCTCTTCCAAACAGAAGCTGACTTACTATTTTAAAAGTAGGCTTTGGGTACGTGGACATTCGTTACCTCATCTCGCATCCTTCAATTCACAGCTTTAATTTGGTCCAAATATTGAGTATTTGGAACTGTCTAGATGTTCTGGTCAAGACTTTAAAGAACAAATAGGAACACGTCACAGCCAGATGCTGATACATCCATGTTAGATAGATTGGCACTGCCAACCTCATTCACCAAATGAAATGTAAGTCTGTACCATAGCTGTTGAAAGGATCTGTCTTCTGACAAAGAAAAACACGACGATAAAAAATTTAACAATAAAAATTTTTTGGTATTTTAGCGCAAATTTTCTTCACGTGCAATTTATACCTTGCCTGGTGTTCATCTGAAGCACGTTTGCTGTTGGGAACAGATAACTAATTGTGCAGCTTTCAAATACAGAGAATGAACTGGTTAGGAACAGCTTAAAAACAGGCAGGGAAGTAAAAGATCTGAGGTCATAGATTACCCAGCTGTGGTAGTTTAACTCGGCTGGCAGCCAAACACCACACAGCCGCTCGCACACCCTACCCAGAGACCAGGGGAGGGAATTGGAGGGGTAAAGGTGAGGAGACTTGTAGGTTGAGATAAGAATAATTTAATAATTGGAGTAAAATAAAATTAAAATAGTAACAATAATTTATATCTATATATATATATACACATATATTAATGAGTGCTGCACAGTACAATTG
>NW_010315881.1:0-710 GCF_000700745.2 Antrostomus carolinensis
CCCCGACCCAGGTGCAGGACCTTGCCCTTGGACCATCCCCTCTGCTTGCCCAGGGTGGGAGCAGCTCCAGTGCCACCAGCTCTGTGCCCACCCAGGGCCCCCCAGCATCAATCAAGGGCTTCACATCCACTCTGGAGCAGCATCTTCTCCCTTCCCAGGACCTCTGAGATAGCAGCAGTACCCCAAAATGGGTGGGATTCAGCAAAGTATAGAAACCTTGAGGTCTTCTGGGGTCAACCCTCCTGCCTGCAAGTCCCTCTTGCCTCCCCACACCAGGATGATTTCTCCAGGGCTTACGTAAAGCCCAAGAAGCTGCAATAACAACGGGGCTGTGTGGCTGGCTGAGGTTGAGCCAAGCTCTGAGATGCTGCCAACCTCCTCTTCCTCTGCCAAGAGCACAGTGCACGGGCCTTCAGCACCTGCTGGGAGCCCAGCTCAGCCAAGGAGTCACTGCTGCCTTTGAGAAAGATCTCTGTGTTTTGGGAAAAGTCCTCAGTTATGTCTAACTTATTCATAACTTCCTCACCAGGAGAAGAAGAGGAGGGGCAGGTGCTGATCTCTTCTCTCTGGCCACCAACCAATGCCAGGAGCAGAGGGAATGGCAGGAAGATGTGGCAGGGGAGGGTGAGGTTGGCCATGAGGAAAAGGTTCTTGAGGCAGAGGGTGGTGGAGCACTGGAACAGGCTCCCCAGGGAGGTGCTCATGGCACC
>NW_010315881.1:1001-12779 GCF_000700745.2 Antrostomus carolinensis
CCTGGCCTTCAACACTTCCAGGGAGGAGCAGCCACAGCTTCTCTGCCCAACCTGGGACACTGTCTCACCACCCTCACACCAAACAATTTCTTCCTCACATCTCAGCTCCATCTCCCCTCTGCCACTTTCAAGCCATTATCCCCTGTTTAGAGCCATTACCCCATGTCCCCACATCTACTGGGAAGGATGAAAAGATGGATCTGCTCTACTAAAATCTCCATTTTCTTCTTTCCATCTGAGGATTCCATTGCTGTTTCCATGCTGGACAGCTTTGGAGGCTGTTTCCCAGGATCATGGCCATAGACAGAGCTGGTTCCCACCCCTTCCCATGCTCAGTAATCCAGATGGCTCATCCATGGGATGCTGTGACCCAGATCACGTCCCTTCTCCCCACTGTGACTGTGTGAGAGCCCTTGCTGGGAACACAGTGGCTTCTGGCCACCATGGGTCATGTCATCCAAGAGTGGCATCAGCCAACAGCAGGTATTTAACTGCAAAGCCCCAGTTCAACTCTCTTCTCTAGGCATCGGTCCACGCAGTTGGCAGTGGTTCATCCTCACTCTGGCAGCCAAGGATTGAGCTGAAAAGCTTGAGAGAAGAGGACAATTGTTGGGTTGGAAAGAAAGAGACTCCTCACCTCTTACAGGAACTCAGAGAAAGTCACGTTCCAGCCAAAAAAACTGAGCACAAGCTCCTGAGGTGACCAGGACACTTCTGGAGTTTGTATCCTGAGGTATCTCAGGTGAGTCACAAACAAAGTCATCCAGGGAAATATGGAATTCAAACCCATAATGGACTTGTCCTGCTGAGGTCTGAGGCTGGGAGCTGCAATTTATAAAGAATTTATAAACATTGGGGGGGGGTTTCCTTTAAAAAAGGGGAAAACAAATGAAGATCAGAAGGTTTCTTCAAGGATGTGGTGTGAATCACAAGGTACAACTGGAGGTTGCTTTCCAGGAGGCCAGAAGAGCAAAGCACCGAGTGAAAATACAAACCACGATGCTTGGCAAAATGGGATGAGAGATGCACTCATCTCTGTGGCTTTGCTCCAGGTTTGTGGGCCATGTAGCTCCTCAGAGCAAGGCCGAGGTGAGCTGGAGGTGGCATGGGCTCAGCAGTGCCCACTTGGAGAGTTCTCAAGAGGATCTGCTTTTCACAGAGTCTTTCTGCTGTCTGGATTCAAGCACCTGAAGATGAAGGCTGTTGTTGGAGTTTCCCAAAACATCCTGCTTGTGTCTGAGCTGGGAGCTGGAGAACTCAAAGGAGCATTTTCAGACCAGAAGTAGGTATTTGATGATGCCAGGTTATGATCTAGATGTCCATGAGTCGGTGTCTAATGTCATTTGTGATGACCTCAGGTATGCCATCTGCTAGTCCAGAAAGCCATGGATCTCCCATGGATCTTTTGCCATCTCAACCTGCCCATTGGGATGTCTTGATCACCATCCCAGGTCCTGTGAGTACCTCAGGTGGATCTGGTCACCTATGTTTGGATGACTGACTTGTGTCTCTAACATCATGAGAGGTTGTTCACACTCCCTTTCTGCTCCAAGGGCATTTTCAAAGAGCAGCTCATCTTGGTTCATCAAGGCACAACAAGTTCATCCCATTGCACCCAGGAATTCCTGCTTTTCTCCAGGGTCTTGCAATGGGTGGGAGGCTGAGCAGCTTCAGCAGAGATGTGTGAAGCTGGTTGTGGAGGTTACCAGGCTGAGAACTTGCCAAGCACATGACACAAAGTGTTCAAGACCAGGTTGGATGAGGCTTTGAGCAGCCTGGTCTAGTGGAAGGTGTCCCTGCTGCTGGCAGGGGGGTTGGGACTGGATGAGCTTAGAGGTCCCTTCCAAATCAAACCAGTCTGGGGTTCTCTGATTCCATGACATGACCTGTAGGATTGGACTTTCCCAGGAAAGACATTTATGAGGAGCACCAGGCACTGGGATGGGTGCATTGGGTTCATCCATGTGGGACCTCTGCAGGCAAACCTAACCCAGAGATGGCATCGAGGAGACTGGACTGAGTGGTGGGTTGGGAGGACAGTCCCTTGTACGAGGGTTGTGTCTGCAAGTTTAGTCCATAGCTGGGTGCTGATGTAACTGTTTAGTGGACCTACTCATAGTGCTGAGAAGATCAGGTCGGGTCTTCAACAAGTAGCATAGCCCACCATAACACCACTGGTGGTCACCAGACTGTATAAGATGGTGGGGGTGGCCCAAGTGATGGCTGCAAAAGTGACCCAAGCAACCACCCAAGCCCAGAGCTAATGCCATGGGCAAGGAGGGGGCAAGGGGCAGAGTCCAAGGCTCAGTCACCATGCTCAGCAGAACTTTGGTTGGCTTGTGAGCTGCTGTTGGGTCTCAACAGTTGAACTCAGCAGAACTTTGGTTGGCTTGTGAGCTGCTGGTGGGTCTCAAGAGTTCAGCTCAGCAGAACTTTGGTTGGCTTGTGAGCTGCTGTTGGGCCTGGGACTCTGCTTCCAAGGGGGTAAGTGCTCTGTGGAGTAAGGGAGGATGTAAAATTGGAATCTCCTGCCTCCAGGCAAAACCTCCTGCTTGTCCTGAGCACTCCCTGATGGATCCTTGTTAACTTGTCCTTGAAAAACCTCCTTTCACTCACCTTGGATGGTCCAGACCAGCAATTTGCTCTTCTTTCTAGAAAGCTTCTCCTTAAATTTCACCTCTTTTGCTGCATTTTGAGCCTGGGCCACCAGGACAATGGAGACAAGTTCCTTCCTATATTTGCAGCCATATTTTTTTGGTATGTTTTAAAAACCAGGGTCAGGTCTCCTTGGCACAGTCTTCTCTACTCTAAAGCAATTCCCATTCCTCCCGACTGCTCTTGTAGGTCATATTTTCTGGAGCACTGGAAGCCATCAGAGAAAAGGGGTTGGTGAAACCATGTGGGATCTCAGAGCATCTGCACAGACCCTGCCACTGAGTGCAGGAGAATCAAAGACACGAGTGAGCTCTCAGCTGTCTCAACCAAGAGTTGTTTGAAGCAAGAAGAGAGAAGCGTGGGGGGAGCATGAAAGCCACAAGCTCCTGATGTGACAGCCCAGGAATGAAATCAGAGGAAATCCAATTTCCACCGGAGAGCAAAAATAAACCCTGAGAAGTGAGAGGAGGAAGGGAACAGTGTGTTCCTGAAAAAACCCATCACCTCCACGGGCAACGCGCGTGACCCAACCCTACAGGCACCACTGCACATCCCACATCCTTGGGGTCACGGTCCCCAGAGACAATGGGGACCTTGAGCTGTCCCCTGCAGAGCCAGCCACATGCTCTGTGGTCCCAACCCAGCTCGTTACCCTGTGCTGTGCGTGGTGCCCATGGTTACAAACCCCTCTGAGACCAGCAGAGAGGAGCCCAGAGGGGTTGGGGATGGGCTCCACCAGCACTAACGAGCTCTGATGGGCTCAGGCTCCATCCCAGCCTCGTGATGGTGATGAGGATCTCAGTGGGGACCAGGGCTGCTTTTACACATCAGCCAAAATCAGGGTGTTGGTTGCACGGATGGGGTGGGATGTTCTTTGGCTCTGTGGGGTCTTTCCAGCCACCTGGCTGAGACCTTTCCAGCTGGTCCTCAGGGATCTCCCCTTGGCAGAACCAGTGCAGACAGACATACAGATGGATCTATATGCCCAGAGAAGCTGTGGCTGCTCCTCCCTGGAAGTGTTGAAGGCCAGGTTGGATGAGGCTTTGAGCAACCTGGTCTAGTGGAAGGTGTCCCTGCTGCTGGCAGGGGGGGTGGGACTGGATGAGCTTGAAGGTCCCTTCCAACCCAAACCCCTCTGGGATTCTATGATCTCTGCTGGGGTTGAGGCTCAAGAGGCAGATGCCATGCTCTGTCCCACCACCAATTTCACCATCTCTCCTTCCCTTTGATCAAGTTGCTTTATCAAGGTGCTTCCCTGATGGAAAAAAGATTGTGGGTCTGTAGCTCATCTTGGAGCCAGATGTCATCTGAGGAATAATGGAGTTAGAGCACCAGCAGCATGATGCTTCCCAGACACCATATGGGAGATGGGAGCCTGTTCATGACCAACCTCCTGCCCCTCCTCCTCCACTATTTCACTACCAGCTTTTCTAATCCAGGTTTTCTCAGCACACCCTCAACTTTCACGCTGTAATTTTGTGGTTTCCTCTCTAATTACACAAACAACCACACAAAGGTGGCTCCCAGTGGGTAATGAGCGTCCCACCCATGAGCAAGCAAGTCTACCGTGGGTTTCTTGTCCTGCATGGACTCACCTGCTGCAAGAGGTGAGTCTCCCTGGGGAGAGTGTTGATGTCTGGGGATCAGGGAATCAGCTTTCTTGGAAACAAACTATTTCCTCTCAGAGCCTGGAGATTTTGTCTCCCTTTATGGTCATCCTTGCAGATAAAATACCTGTTCTTGCAGCTGATGGGTTTCATGGATCCACGTGAGTGTCTGTGGTGGGTCCTGGGCAGGGAGAGGGGTCTTGGGGCTGCAGATAAGGAAGGGATCAAGCATCTGTGAGAGCTTTGTGCTCCTCTTCTCTGACAACAGGGTCCTGCAGACATAAGATGCTTTGAGGAGATTTTACTCCTGAATTATTATCTTTTTCAGAGGAGGTTTCTGCTTCACAGAAACCCTTGGAGATGAATGTGGAAAAGCCTTATCTTGACTCATCTGCTGGATCCAACCAACCTGGCCCCACTGAGGCTACAAGACAC
This sequence comes from Antrostomus carolinensis, assembly GCF_000700745.2. Classification (NCBI taxonomy): domain Eukaryota; kingdom Metazoa; phylum Chordata; class Aves; order Caprimulgiformes; family Caprimulgidae; genus Antrostomus; species Antrostomus carolinensis. The sequence goes on from NW_010315881.1 coordinate 5,699, forward strand.
CTTGTCACCTTCTCAGCCTAACTCCATCCCCTTCACCCCAAATCCCTATGATAAGTCTGGACACCTCAGGGTCCCCACCATGGGCAGGAGACCCTCTGCCCAGCTGCAGGTGACACTGCCCCCAGCATCAGCAGCTACCACAGTGGCTTCCTCATCTTCTTCTCAAAACCAGCATCCTCCATCTGCTCCATCATCTGTGCTGCCCTCATTGTCCACTGCCTGACACAGCCCTGCCTGCACTGCGGCCAGATTGTCACGTTGCAGGCAGCTCCCTTTGCTCTGCATCCAGCACACCAGAGCTAGTAGGGATGTAGGTTGCCCAAGGAAGTTGTGGCTGCTCCCTCCCTGGAAGTGTGGAAGGCCAGGCTGGATGAGGCTTTGAGCAACCTGGTCTAGTGGAAGGTGTCCCTGCTGCTGGCAGGGGGGTTGGAACTGGATGATCTTTAAGGTCCCTTCCCATCCAAACCATTCCATGATTCTATGATGAGACAGACACAACACCCTCATCCTCCAGCTGTCCCCCATGACTCCTCGAGAACCATTTTGGGGGCTTAGACAACACATTTGAAGGATGGAAGCCAACTTTGGATGCTCAAGACCAGGTCCGGCTTTGACTGGCAGAAGGACCATCCCCACCAGGATGATGCCCAACATCGACAACTACCTGACAACTCTCCAAGTCCCTTGGAGGAGGGTGGAGAGAGGTGGGGGTGGGTCTGTTCAACCAAGGCCCAAGGGACAGGACAAGAGGAAATGGGCTCCAGTTGTGGCCAGGGCAGTTGAGATGGGATGTGAGGAAGAATTTCTTTGCTGCAAGGGTTCTGAGGCATTGGAAGGGGTTGCCCAGGGCAGTGGTGGAGTCCCCATCCCTGGAGGGATTGAAGAGTCGTGTAGACACAGTGCTGAGGGACATGGGTTAGTCATAGGGGACTGGTCAGTGTTGGGTTCATGGTTGGACTCCATGAGCTTCAAGGGCTTTTCCAATCCAGGCCACTCTGGGATCCTGTGACATCACCAGTTGGACGCTGATTAAAGCCCCAAGACCCTTCACTTCCCTCCTCTGACACAGGCTGATAACGCTGGCGATGCCCCAGAGAACTTCAACTCCAGCTTAATCACTCTCCCTTTCTTTCTTTCTTTTATTGTTTTGATGAGAAGGCATCAGAAGAACAATCTCCAAACAGCTATTTTAAGGGGAACAACCTAATGTACAAAAAAGCCCAGGTTTCTGCCAAAACGGCATGGCGACGCGGCGGCGCGCTTGGCTTCTCCTGAAACCCAGCCCCATGCCCAATTTAGGTGAAACTATTTGCCATCAGAGGCAGATACCGCAGGGTTTCCCCAGACACATCTCCTCAGATAGTCACCGTCACAGGACACGATGGCTGTTACCTCATGCCCCACACCCATGGGGCAGGGAGGAGAGGTTTCCAACCTACATCCCATAACAAACCCCTTGCTGCATCCCATCAGGATGGATGGGGTGGTCTTCCCCCTCCCTGGAAGTGTTCTTGGCCAGGTTGGATGAGGCTTTGAGCAACCTGGTCTAGTGGAAGGTGTCCCTGCTGCTGGCAGGGGGGGTGGGACTGGATGAGCTTGAAGGTTCCAACTCAAACCATTCTCTGATATGATTCTATGATGACTACAACTCTGTATGAATTGAGATGCTGGTGTTTTTTGTGGGGAGGGGACCAGTTTCTGGCATGAAAGGACATGGTGCTGGCCCCTCTGTGATGTCCCAGCACTGTGCAGACACAGGCAGGGCAGACACAAGGATTTGTTCTCCTTCACCTTGAGAGCAAAGAGCTGACGGAAGCCATCAAATATTGATGTTTTCCATTTACAAGGCCCTTAGGGACGGGTTGTGGTCAGCAGAGGGGGAGGCTGATGCTTTCCATCTCTTCCAGGGTTGTGCAGACGATCGATGACAATGCTGGGAACAGAAACAAGGACCTTCCTGGTGTCCTTGTCCCCATCTCATTATAGAATCATAGAATTGTTTGGTTGGAAAAGAACTTTGAGATCATCGAGTCCAACCGTACCTGTCCACTATTAAACCAGATCTCTGAGCACCTCATCTCCCCGGCTTTTAAACACCTCCAGGTTTGGTGACACCACCACTTCCCTGGGCAGCCTGTTCCACAACCTGAGAACCCTTTCAGTGAAGAAATATTTCCTGATACCCAACCTGAACCTCCCCTGGCTCAGCCTGAGGCCATTTCCTCTTGTCCATTGGCTGGGGACAGATAAACCTGGTGTCAAGCCCCAAAAACACAGGACTTGGTCTCTCTTTCTCAGCTCTAACACTGGCCAAATGAGCCAACATTCAAGTCCCCCAAATGCAACACTTAATCTCCCCTCGTGAGCCCAAAAACTGGGTTATTGAGTCTGGTTTCAAGCCCCCCCCTGCCAGCAGCAGGGACACCTTCGGCTAGACCAGGGTGCTCAAAGCCTCATCCAGCCTGGCCTTCAACACTTCCAGAGAGTGGACTTGGTCTTTGCTTTGAGCCTCCAAAGTGATCAAATGAGCCTGGTTTTAAGACCCCAAAACGCAGGATTTAGTCTGCCTTTGTGAGCCCCAAAAACTGGATTAATAACCCTAAAACCCAGGACTTGGTCTTTTGTTTCTGAGCCCCCAAACTGACCCAACAAGTCTGGTTCTGAAACACAGGACTTAAGTCTATTTTGAAGCTCTGAATCAGAAGACCTTGGTTTCAAGACCCCAAAACAAGGGACTTTCAGTCTCTATTTCTGAATAAACCTGATTTCCAGACTGCAAAACACAGGAATTAGTCTCTCATTTCAATGCAGGACTTGGTTTCTGGTTCTGAACTCAAACAGAAGGGACTTGATCTATGTTTGAAGACCCCAAAACACAGGACTTTTAGTCTCTATTCCTGAGGGCCACATGAGCCTGGTTTCCAGGCTGCAAAATTCAGGGTTTTAGTCTCTTTCTCAGCCACACTCCCCTGGACATGTCCCACCTGGGGTTCAGAGTTTCCTTTCACATGCATTGGGTGTTAGAATCTCTTCCAAGCACCTGCTCAGGGCTGTTGGTAAAGCCAGGATCTTGAGAACATCAGCTCTCAAACCCAACGAGCTCCCCAGGCTGGGTACCTGCAAGCCCATCACCCTGGGTGGATTTACAGCATGTGTGAAGAACCTCCTAGAAGAGAATCCTCTCCTAAACTTTTTCTGGTGTCCCCTGCCACCATCAGCACATTCCTTGATGTCCCAGCCAGTCCCATGGCACAAGGTGCACCCTCAGATGTGTCCAGCCATGAGCTCTCACAGAATCCCAGAATTACCTGGATTGGAAAAGCCCTTGAAGCTCATGGAGTCCAACCATGAACCCAACACTGACCAGTCCCCTATGACTAACCCATGTCCCTCAGCACTGTGTCTACACGACTCTTCAATCCCTCCAGGGATGGGGACTCCACCACTGCCCTGGGCAACCCCTTCCAATGCCTCAGAACCCTTTCAGCAAAGAAATTCTTCCTCACATCCCATCTCAACTGCCCTGGCCACAACTTCAGCCCATTTCCTCTTGTCCTGTCCCTTGGGCCTTGGTTGAACAGACCCACCCCCACCTCTCTCCACCCTCCTCCAAGGGGCTTGCACAGAGCCACAAGGTCTCCCCTCAGCCTCCTTTTCTCCAGGCTCAACACCCCCAGTTCCCTCAGCTGCTCAGGAGGGATGACCATGGTGTAAGCACCCTTGGCAATGCCACCACAAACCTCCAGAGCAAAGCTGCTAAAAATAACCTCCACGCCTCAGAGTGGTGACAGCTAAAGCCTCCTCCCCCTGATTTACAACATCTCCAGCTGCAGCATTTGTTCCCTGGGGCATTGTGTCCCCGAGGACATCTGGCTTCAAGGCAGTTCCTGTCCAGGCTTGCCCTGTCCCTGTCACCTGCTTCCCATCCCATGTCCCCTCCAGGATTCTCTGATGGCTTGTGGTGGGGGTGTGTCTTACAGTGGGATGTCCAGACATTCAAGTTGCCCAGAGAAGCTGTGGCTGCTCCTCCCTGGAAGTGTTCTTGGCCAGGTTGGATGAGGCTTTGAGCAACCTGGTCTAGTGGAAGGTGTCCCTGCTGCTGGCAGGGGGGTTGGAACTGGATGAGCTTGAAGGTCCCTTCCCACCCAAACCATTCCATGATTCTATGATCCAAGGTGTCTCATCTTCCATGTCAGCTTTCGGGGTCCTGTGTTTTTTGGGCAGGCACTGTCACCAAGGGGAGAATAGGGGCACCTTGAGACACAGGTCCTTCCCTACCTGAATCCCTCAATCCCAAAAGTTCACAGGGAGAAGACTGGGGATTGTCCTCCTGCTCTTCTCTTTCCCCTGTATCCAAAAATCAAGAACCATCCCCAGATATCAAATCCACATCCTTAATCCCACCACCAAGCTGTTCAGACAGAAGCTCTCTGTGCCTTCTGTGAAGACCCCAGACTCCAATAAATTGGAGTTTGTGTGGGGCTCTGGGTGACATCCCATAGCAGACCCAACCCCCCCCCAAAACTGTGCTGGGGTGGGACAGAGCCAGGGAATATTGGAGCAGCACAGTGGAGCATCCCTCACTGCTCGGGGTGCTGGAGGTAGGAGCATCCAGTGTGCTGCTCCCCCCCATCCCAAATCCCCCAGTCACTTCCCAGTTGGAGCTCAGAGCTGCTGCTGGTCCCCTGAACTGGGGGAGCACTGGGATGAGTGATAAGTGCCCACTAATAGCTGTGGCAGCCAGCTTGAATGATCTGGAGAGGATCAGGAGAGCCCAGCTCATCCTCACTTAGAGAAACAGTAAATCCGACCTGGAATTACCCAGTTTGAGTAACTGGCTTCCCCGGAAAGGAGTGGGCAGACTGGAAAATCCCCAGCCCTGCAGACATTTGTCAGAGGATTTCGCTGTGTGGGAGGTGACGTTGTCATCTCCAGCCTGTGCCATCCCCAGTGATTCCATTCAGAAATCACCAGCTGATGCACACACACAAAAAAGAGAAAAGCATCTGAAATGGAGGAAATGCCAGAATCTTGGTTACCCAGACAACGAGTTTGGACCCCTTTGTCTGCACGTCTGGTGACTCAATCCCATAATAACACAACTGAGGATCATCTTCACCCACAGGAGCCCCGGATCATCCAAGGAACAGAAGCAATCGCAGCCAGTGCTTGAACTTGTCACAGGATCCCAGAATGGCCTGGGTTGGAAAAGCCCTTGGAGATCATGGAGTCCAACCATGAACCCAACACTGACCAGTCCCCTATGACTAACCCATGTCCCTCAGCACTGTGTCTACACGACTCTTCAATCCCTCCAGGGATGGGGACTCCACCACTGCCCTGGGCAACCCCTTCCAATGCCTCAGAACCCTTTCAGCAAAGAAATTCTTCCTCACATCCCATCTCAACTGCCCTGGCCACAACTTCAGCCCATTTCCTCTTGTCCTGTCCCTTGGGCCTTGGTTGAACAGACCCACCCCCACCTCTCTCCACCCTCCTCCAAGGGACTTGCACAGAGCCACAAGGTCTCCCCTCAGCCTCCTTTGCTCCAGGCTCAACACCCCCAGTTCCCTCAGCCACAAGGGAACTCAGCACACTTGTGCTCCAGACTCTTCCCCAGCTCCGTTCCCTTCTCTGGACACACTCCAGCACCTCCATGCCCACTGCTGGTGCCTCCTTGTTTAAGACCAGGCACAGGCTTTTGCCCAATAACCAAAGCACCATCACTCTGGGACTGGGGCCAGCTAAGTCCTGGGGACACTGAGGACAAGGGACTGGAGTCTCCGACTCCTGCAATGATGTTGAAGGAAGAGCACCCAGTGCTGGAACTGGGAGGCAGCGGTGGTTACACCAACAACACCACCCACCTCTTGGACAGATTTAATCTTTTCCTCCAGTTTTCAGCACTGTGAGAGTCACCAGCAAGATCCACTTGTGACTTTTATTTAAAATCCCATCATGTTTTGCTTTTTTTGGTTGGTTTTGGGGGTTTTTTTTTTCCTCTTTTACACTTGCCATCTGCCAGCATCCGTCCTCCTTAAACCCGGCTCCCACGAGGGATTTGGATCAGGCAAGAAAAAAGCTGGGCAGGGAATAAATAATTCATTGGGCACAGCTATCAAATGTGGCAGCCAAAGCCCACGGCGTGGTCGGTATTGAATCATTCTGCTGCAGCACAGAGGACAAATTACATTGCTGGTCCCAGCTTTGTCCCCAGTGCTGGATCTGGCAGGGTTGGGAGCATGATGTGCCTCTGCTGATGGGCCACGGCATGTCCAACCTCTTGGTCCTGAAGAATAGGATTCTTGGCATGGAAAAGAGAGGGAGAATTGGGGTTTAAATAAGAGAAGGTGGTGGGGTTGGGATGGAGATGGATGGGAGATTTAGTTGGGGCAAGGAGGGAGGTAGAGCTGGTGGGATGGAGGACGCAGCCCTTCAAAGACGTTGGTGGCCTGGCCAAGGTATCCTCAGCCAAACCATTCTGCTCCAGCCATGACTGAGTCACAGAATCCCAGAACTGCCTGGGTTGGAAAAGCCCTTGAAGCTCATGGAGTCCAACCATGAACCCAACACTGACAAGTCCCCTATGACTAACCCATGTCCCTCAGCACTGTGTCTACATGACTCTTCAATGTCTTTGACTCATAAGTCTCCAAAACTCTTCAGTCCCCATCTCCTCCTTGGGGACACAGAGATGATGTTGGAAGCTCAGCTGGAGCATGGATGGGAGGAGGTGATGCCTCTCCCTGCTCCTTCAAGGCAAGGTGGGATCAAAGGGGCTGGCCACCTGGCCAGACTGTCCCAATGTGACCTCCGGCAGCAGGACAGAGTTGAGCAGGAGTTGGTAGCACTTCACTGAGATCATCCCTCCAGTTCTCCTTCCTCTTTGCAGTGAGAGGCTCATTACAGGGAGGAATGTCCCAGAAAGGATGCTCTGGCCAAGGGGCTGGTTCCTGGCACTGAAGGGCAGGGGCAGAGGAAGGGCAGAGAGGGGCTGGGTATGGGGAGAACCTGCTTGGAGACCTTAAACAGGTCATGGCTGTCTCCTGTCACACACAGAGTCACAGACTGGTGGGGTTGG
>NW_010315882.1:0-7928 GCF_000700745.2 Antrostomus carolinensis
ATACCCCTCTCTTCCCAACCTCAGACCTTAAAAGTACTTTATACACATTTAGCCTGTCAACAAGCCTTTGCTGAAGGGCTTTGTAGCCTTTGGTAATGACTTCTAATTTACGTGACTAATTATCCCAGGATAAATAGAGATGAGGTGCTTTAGGATAAGGCTAATCTCCATGTCTGCTGGAAGCTTGAATAGTGCATTTTATAAAGATATAAAACTCAGCAATTCAGTGAAATTAAGGTTGTGACAAAAGGCAGGCAAATTCAAAATGAAGGCAAATACTTCTCTTCCTAAACTGCTGCAGTTGGATGTGAGAAAGACACTGATGGCATGGCATGAAAAGAAGCATCAGCCCTGGTTCTGAAGTTTATTTGGATCTATACTGAAGCTTGAACAGATTTTGCCTGTACTATTTACACCGATATATGTTCATATAGGATTGCACCATGATTTGCCTGTCTTCACCATCCATCTTGTCCCAGTTATGTTGCCTCATTCTTTAAAACATCGTGGTTATCCATCTATGACCACCTCACCCCTGATTTATGCCACAGTATAAACAAGCAGTGATGTACATAATTGTGTGTCTATATACAGCAAAGAACAATCTGAGCACAAAAAACTTAGTCTAAACTCTCAACACTACAAGATGTTATCCCAGATAGAGCAAACATGTTGGTAACGGCGGGGGGGTGGGAAGTATAACACCCTTTCTGCTGAGCCGAAAAGTTCAGTTTTCAGAAGAGCTCTTGAATTTAGAACTTGTACTATGCAGAACAATGCATAAGTGCTTCAGGAAGTTTAGTCTCATTTTCAAAAGTGATTTAAGGTTTCAAACTTCTTAGGATGCTTTTACAAAGTCAGTTGCAGATAAGTCTAGCATTGCTAGGGGGACTTAGCTCAGCACTATTCTGCACATTTTACAGATATGTTAGCAGCTACTAAAAATATTTTACAACCACAGTTGGTTCTCACCTGCAAGCTTAGAGGTGGGCAACGCTAGATTTTATCCCATCATGTGGAAATACCTTTAATTTTTACTGTACATGCTGTTAAGGTCAGCTGTTTTAACCATCTCATTTCTCCATCTGAGATGTTAAAAAAGGCCAGAGTTCCAGGATATGCAAAACTGAAAAATCAGACTTGTGCTTAGTTATGTACCCAAAATGTTGTCTTACTTGCTGGAATTGTTTTTGAAGACATGATGTCTAACTCTTTTAGGAGCCTACAATGCAGTGCTTAAGACATCCAGAGCTGACTTGCCCAGAGCAGGGAGAATGACAGATTACTCAATTCCCTTTTCAATTACTTAACCACAGGATCATCATTCTACTTCACTCAAATTGCAGTATATTGATTTCTGTTGTGACTCAAAAGATTTTAATTTTTAATAAAAATTTAACATTATATTCTCTTTATATATATAAATCCAGAATAATCTGCCTTTTGCAGACAGGGTATTTAAATTGAAAGACTCCATAATACCTATAATGTTTATAAGGAGCTCTCCTTGTGTTCACTTAACCAGTACCCTCTTGCTTAGTTTCCCCACAGGACAGCAATAATGCAAAAGCCTTTGAGGCCTAGATGAGAGAATTGTAACATAATGAACTTTTAAATTTCAATAACCCTTAGCAAAAACTGCTAAAAAGCTCCCATGGTATAGAATCAGAGTTTCAGAATATCAGCTGCTGTGAATTACAGGGAAGTAAAAGGAAAAAGTTAACCAAAGCCTTTTACTCTTTCCTATCCAAAGCCAAATTAATATTAATAGGGCTAGGTCTTTGGTACAGGTAAATACTAAAGAACTTGCCTTAAATTGCTTGTAGGCTCAGCATATTGACCCCAAACTCAATTTTACTCAGAAAGGTAATAACAACTCTGGTGAAAAGATTTCCCTTGGAAATCCCAGCCCCCAACTAACTGAGAAGCCAGGTGTAGCAAGTTTGCTAATGCAACCCACATTCAGGGCTGTGCTCCTTCCCAAGCAATCAGCATCTCTTAGAAACCCTGTGTCCAGGTAAAAGTTTTTATATCAGCAATCCCAATTGTGATAAAAAATTTTCTATTTGACAGCTTAACTCTAACCCTGAGCTGCCATGGAAAAGCTACACAGTGAAACTTGGTCTGAGTATTAAAAGGAAATTTCTTGGGGACCTTCTGTACTTCCTGGCATGGTTCCCAGGAAGGGACTAACCAGTAAAAAGCCATTCTTCACAATTGTTTTTTGGCCTCTCTTCTGTGACCTATTTTCTTGACTAATCCTGTGATTTTTATCCTAGCCAATGCCCAATTGCCTCTGTTTCTGGATGCTCCTGGCCAGCCCTGTAACTCTTAGCTCCCAGCAAGATCTTGGGGGGAAATGTGGAATTTCGAGTGGTTTCCCTTGCCCCAAGGTCTTTGCAGAATCAAAGGACAGCATAAGTAACTCCAAAATTCAAGAGCAGCAGCATTATCCTCTCTATTGGTAAATAAAGACTTTTGTGCAGATGAGGTTTTCCCTAAAAGATAAAACACAGGTCAGTGTGTGTTATTGATGTGAGATTTGTAGTCCTGACAGGAAAGGACTTCTTGTGAAAAGCTTTACAGTGCCTGGACGCCTTCCTGTGTAATCTCATCTAGGTGTTCCTGCTCTGGCAGGGGCATTGGACTAGATGATCTTTTGAGGTCCCTTCCAATCCCTAACATTCTGTGATTCTGTGATCTGTGAAGCTTTTTTGTTGTTGTTGTTGCCAAAAGAGGGAGCCCTCACAGAATTATGTATACTCTTAGCGATGTTTTTGCTTTTGTGATTTGCTCTTTAAAACAAATTTCTTTTTTCTTACAAAACTTGGGGCCTTTTGGTTTAAAAAAAAATAAGTTGGTGGCACAGATAACCTGAGCTGTGGGTTTGCCCTTTTTGGGTTCACAATGGCCTCAGGTTACAAAGAAAGAAAACAAGCTTTACATTTTCACAGTTATACAGCTGGCTATTATTAAGTACATTATGTGGTTCATTAAATACCATATTTTAGCATTCCACTGTTAGAAATAATGGACAGTTGCCAAACTGGACAATACTGGTTGGGCATGGAACTTATTTTAAATGATATATGATTTTGTGTGTTGTAATTGGGTTCCATGCTACCTTCTGTTTGTGTGTGCTGGATTTATCAAAACTGATTCACCTCTTAGCCACCCCAGAAAGACTTTTTTCTTCTGAAATACAGTATTTGAGAAGGATGAGTAGGATCTTTCCAGTTTGTCTGATGATATAAGGGATAAATTAGTGCTGGGTTTATTTGTAATCGCTTGTAGGGAGTAATTCAATAAATTTTGGAGGGACTTTGAGAATTACACAACTTGTTACTGATTTTTACCAGTGGATTAGAATCAAAGCAGTGAGAAAGTACAAACACTTCTAGTAGTGTTTATCTTTAGGGGGAAATCCTTTGTCTCAGGTTCTGTAATAGAGACTACAACAAATAAGCAGCTTACCAGAGAGACTCTGTAATTGTTGATTCATGGTTCACCCTTACCGCTTTCTGAGCTTGAACTGGTTAAAAAAATCTGTGGCCAAAAGAAATGACAAGTATTTTAGCTGATCTCTGCTGTCTTTTCTAAACCTGTACTGTTCCCTAGACTACTTCCCTCTAGAAGAATTTCTTTTTAGCCTAATGGCTTTAATGACTCTGTGGCTCCAATACCCCATTTGGTATTTTCTCTGTTTTGCACGGTAGTTCTCTTTTTCCATTGGGATGTAGTCTTAGTGGATGTGATAGTCCAGCATTTCTTTCTCCCCCAAATCAAAGTAAAACTTACGAAATAGCTTAACTTCATGCGAGTTCAAAGCCAGTAATTTGGAAGTAGTATTAAAAAAATACTTTTATTCGATCATTTGAATTATATTGCCTTACTATTTTTAAAAGCAAATTCAGAGACTCCAGCATGACCTGTTTTAGTGAGATTTTGACGCTTAGGACCAGATTCTCAAAAATACATTCGTGCCTAAAAGGCATTTGGGTGCATAATTCACTCCTAGGTCAGCTGTTCATGAAAAAGTCACGTCCTAGCTCTTGGCAAGACTGGAGCTTTATATAGCAGGATCATTGCATCAGAGTAAAATCCCATTTAGAAATGCATATTGATGATTCGTTGTTAATATTGTGTGAAGATTGCTGTGTGATTATTGTACCATAATAGCTGTGAGATTCAGAGTAAGTACAAGGAGTAGATTGGCTGAGATAGGAAGGATCACATTTAGATGATAACTTTTCTTTCTCTTTTCCATTATGTTCTTGTTGTCTTTTTGAACACTGTTAGTATTCTCAGTGCTGTACAGAAACATACGGGAGACTTAGGGCAGGAGCTAAGTCGACTGCAATCAAACTACATGATAAAACAGAAAATCAACCCCAAAATAATTTTATGCATTCTATTTAAAAAGAAGAACATTCAGAGTTAAGACTGAAATGGCCAAAATGGGTGTTTCTGACATTTTATGGATGTTCTGCATAGGTAGTGTGCCTCCAAATATTGGATGCTCCTAGATACCATATGTGCTGCAATTCCTAAGCAATAGAGCAGATGTTTTAGGTGATCAATTCAGAACTCACTGGCTTTGTTTAGTTCTCCCCATTCCCAGTTTCATGTGATGTGAATGTGCCTGTCATCATAAGTAGAGGAACAGTTCCATATTTAAAAATCTGTGCATAATTCAAAGTTGACACAGTAGCAATACTAAAACATTCTCCAACCTAAAAAATCTCATGCTCCTCCGAGTCCAAAACACCCAGTTAGAAAAAGTGATGGCCAGTAAATATTAGCTTCGTGTGGCTTGAATCAAAACGTAACTATTTTTTTGAGTTTAGCTTTATTGTATGAGGCAGATGAAAGCTGACAGTTCTGATTTCTTTGCTGATCAGAGAGTCGGGTGAGCTGGTTCGTTTGCTTATTTGTTTTTAAGAAAAGTTTTGTTTTATTTCTGAGTAATCTCCACCAAAACCAGCTTCTTAATGGCACCTTTTTATCTTCAGTTCCCTTACCACTTTCTTAGCTGCTGCCCCTTGCTTTGCCAGCTCCTAGCATACAAAGTGCCTTTTCTGCCCTAAGATCAACTTTTTTATTTTTCCGCTTCTCTTTTCAAGGAGTTTTTTAACAGTAATCCCCAATGATTTTACTTAGTTTTCAGACCACATGGGCTGGAAATCTATTCAGACTTCATTAAAAAGCTCATTTGAAAATACTGATTCTATTGTATTGTCTGAACTGTTTTGTTTATTTATTTGGGGATATAAAAAGACTTGAAATATCATATTTTTTACAGTTGTAAATGAGCAGAGATATGGATCTGATGACTAACACAGTAGAGAAAAACGATGTGGACTGCAGGGAATAAACTAGCTGCCTGTTAACGCTTGTGCTCCTGTGCTGGCCCCACGGCTCCTCTGCAACCTGAACTCACAGCTACATTTCAAAAGAAAAAAATGTTCTTTGTCTTCAGTGCCCGAAAGAAAAATTCAGGCTCACTGGGAACAGGAATGAATCTGACACCTAATTTTGCCACTATAAATCGAAACATTTACATTGGTGTTGGTCTTTAAAAAAAATTAAATAAATCCTGAAATATAGCTGTCTGACACAACAGAGTTCAGGGCAAGAACAAGGATAAATTTTCCTCATGTGTTCACCTATGGAAACTTTGTTCACCTTTCCTGCAACTGTGAAATTGGTTTGAAATGATGGACTGATACTTCCTCATGAGTTACTCTTGACACACCACATCTCTTTTGCTAACTAAAATATATGTACTCTTTGAGGAAGCAAAGTGCTTTTCCAAACACAGAGCGTAAATGTTGTTAAAAACTAGATAATTAATTTTTAAGGCTAATATTCAATGTATGCTTGGAAACCTCTTGGATTTCTTCTACTAAATGAAGAACATAAATAAGGGACTATATTTTTCTGAAAACGTGAAGTTTCAGAGTGACTTCCAAATCACAGGTAAACATCCACATTTCAAATTATCCAGATAAACTTTTTTTTTTTGTGTGTGTGTGTGTGTAACCCAAGGAACAACTGCTTTGCAGTAGCTTCATGACATAGTTACTACATTGTCAGTTAAATGTTTGTTACATGTACATGAGTAAATCTCAGCTTTTGTCTTCTGGAGATCTGATTCTGAGAGACTTGATTTGCCTTCAGTGACTGTCTATCCCCAGCAAGGGGAACTGAGGAAATGCAGCCTTTGGTTGGATTGAACCCTGAAGCAACTGCACATTTGTGATGCAAAATTAGCTGTTTCATATAGAAATCCATTAATAGAGCATTTGTTTCCCTTCTCCCTTTCACTAAAATCTCTGTGCTTTGAGTGCTTCTCAAAACAGTCTTGTATTTGTCAGTCACTACACAGATTTTTCACAAGTGTTTGTTCTGTGGTTTTTAACTGCTATTAGATGTATATCAGATAGCAGGTCCCCAAGGAATTGCTTATACAACAACTGCAAAAGAGTGATAATTTGAAACAGTTAGAAACAAAGCTAATGAAAAGAGGATTTCAGACCTCTTATCTCTGTTCAGTGAACAGGACAAATGTTATTCCCTATTTTATTAGTCAGAATAACCTAACATGAACTGAAGAGAGGAACAAAATAGTAATATCTGGGTGGCCTCATTTTCTTACACAGATCTCCATTCTGGGCTGCTCTCAGGCAAGCTAACTCAGCTCAGCAATTTTGATGAACTGAACTTTTATTTTCTCCTTTAATATAACATGACATATTATATACGACACATATAACTCTCTTCAGCTGTTGTGAATAAAAATGCCTCTGGAATGGTTTCCACAGTTTCAAGCACCTGGGTGAAGGGTTTGGGCTAAAATGCAAATTTTAGAAGTGAGATTAAAAATGTTCAAATTTGGATATATAGAGCTAAATGTCACCTTTGTTCCAGTAGACTTCATTTTATTGTTTTTATTAACAATTTGAGAGACACCACACCTAGATTAAACATGAGTTACTCTAGATAGTGTACAAAGGCAGAGTGATGCTGGAAGTGGCTGTAAGGAGTCCCAATGCTGTCTTCTTAGTTTTTGGGAGTTTTGATATGGGTTGCAGCCTGAGTGGACCTTTTTCCAAGTTCTCTGGCTCAAGATGTTCAGATATAGGGATTTAGTAATGAGTTTAGCATGTGCCACAGAAAACTGCAAAGAATTATTGTCTGTGTTTGGGAAGTAAGGTTGTTCTTACCTTCCGGATAGCTCACGCTCATTGCTGCCATTTGACTTCTCCAAACAGTGCTTTCACTGGCTGTAATTAAATATGTAGTTTTTAGAAGAATGATGATTGGGGTGCTCAGAACCATTTGTTAAGTGTTAAGAATATGACAAGCTGTGGTGTGGTTTGGCAAAAAATTGATTTTTTTGAGCAATAGAAAAACTGCCATGGATTGTGAAAAGAAACAGACAAACTGAAATTAGACGAAAAGCTTGAAATTAGATGAGACCACAATAGTTGGACGTATAAATTTATATATCTGTCCATACATACTAGATTCTAATTTAACTTTTCACTATTATTTTGATCACATTGTCTTGACAGATACAGTAAACAAGGAACTTTGCACAGTATGGGGGTGGGGGAGGATTTCCAGATAAAATAATCCTCCCAAATTAAATGTGAAAACACAAAATTATTTCCCCTGCCTGTTGCTATTGCAGAAGAGTCTTTGGCTGTACTGGTGCCTCGAAAGACAGAGCAGAACTTGGAGGGATGGAGTTAGTTGCCCCCCTTGCTGCAAAAGAAAAACTGATTTTGTCCAGCTGTTGTGCAAGTTTTTGGAGTCAGATGTTTCCTATCTTACTGTTTTACATTCCCATAATATTAGCAGTTTGAAAATGCAGATTAAACTGGGCTATAGAACTTCTACTGGATGAAGGAAATGAGGAAACA
>NW_010315882.1:7956-80825 GCF_000700745.2 Antrostomus carolinensis
AGTGGAGGGCCAGTGAATTTAGAGCTGAAGAATAAAAAAATGAAATTGCCCAGTCTCGTGCATTGGAAATCAGTTCTATTGACTCCCTTCACACTGATTTCCTTTGGCTCCTTAAAGAGAGGCTGCTTTAACTTGGAAACGTTTGTGCTGCCATGTTTCTACTAGTGAAAAAATGCTAGTTTGGTCTGGGATAGGTGTGATAATTTTGAGTTTTTCCGAGGTTTTTCTTCTGTATCTACAATACCTAGCCTATACCAATTCCTTATCTGTAAGTGTGGCACATGTGTACAGTTTTATAGACATTTACTCTTCTCTGTACATTGCAGAAGTTGAGACATACCTCATTATATGCACATACATGACTGTTTATATGTCTGTAATTGTGTATACATATACACAACATATTTATGTGTGTACATATATACAATTAGAGTAATGGTAAGTGCAAAACTTTCAAAACAGAGTAAGCTCTGTCTTTTCCTTTGGAATGCTGGATGCATGGAGCTGTAGGCGTGAGACTGGTAGCTTTGAAACTGAATGGTGAAGGCATAAATGGAAATCACTGCAGAATAATTTTGAAGATGGTATAGCCTGTAGATCCTATGCACACCCTTTTTACAGTCATAAAGTTCTCCCAGTGCTCAGTGTAATACAGAAAGCCCAGTTACTTGGGTTTACAGGCAAAATGTTTGGTTTGCTTGTAGAGCTGAAATATGCTCTGTTGAATGTTTAAGTTTCTGAAATGTTTGAATGTGAGATACCAGAAATACAGCCTATTATTGCGGCTTTCTTCTAAATAAAATGGCATGCATTACCATTGTATATAAGTTGTTCAGTTGCCTTTAAATATTATCATCTTTGAGTAGAAAAGGAATATATTTTCAGTGTTTGCAGAATACTTTCAACCACTGAAATTATGATCTGGAAATAGCTGTGTTGTGCTCACCCACAGCTCGCCTGCGTCTCAGGCAAACTCCAACACCTTAAGAGAAAATGACATCCGAGATAAACACAACCAGATAATTCCCACAAAATCAGAAGTAATAGCAGGGACCTCTTGGAAGAGGAGGGATTTAGACTCTAGGGAGTCAGAGAAAATGGAAACTAGAGAAGTTGTGTTCTCTCATGTTTTATTTTCACTCTGTTGCTGAATCACAGGGACTTTTAAACATGTAATTCCTAAGTTTTATGTATGAAAATTTAATCATTTTAAGGAAATTTTATATTCAGACTGAATTTACTCATGTTGCATCTTTTATATGTCTTTTTCTTCCTTCCATTTGTAGTGCTATCCTTATGGTGTGAAGCCACAGGAGTCTTGTTTCTTAAAAGTTTGTCAAAGATGTGTTTCCTTTGATGGGGCCCAGGTGTATTAGGAAGTGGATCGTGTCAGTGCTGTAATTCAGAGCTTTGTTTTCCAGTTAAATGCTGCCCTGAGCAGAATTCTAATAGTGAGCAGGAGCCAAACTGAGTACAACACACGCTGCTCCCCAAAAAAGAAGGACTCTTCTAGCAAAAATTTCTCATGTTTCAGAAAACTTCTCAGTAACTCCCTCAGAGTTCTAGGTGGTTTTTTTTTTTTCTTTTTTCAAATAATTACATTTTTTTCAAAACAGTATTTTCTCTAAACCCAAGTCAGCCTTCTCACTACCAGTGTGCTGGATATTCTGGCATGTTGACAGTTTGTTAAATTAAGTATTAGTTGACATGGAGGGAGCAGGACAGCTGCTACTAGCTGGTAGCTAAACCACTCAGGTTGGATGTGGATGTTGGAACTTAAGTCCCAGTTTCAATAAATATTTATTTAGTTATACACAGCAAAAGAAGGTTTAGAAGAAATGATCTGCTGGTCAGAGCACTCGTAGCTGGATGTGAGCAGCTGAAGTTCAGTCTCAAGGTCCAGATGGGGCAGAGCAGGCATGTAAACCTCAGGATTTGTATCTCCCTTACTCTGTGTTCACAGGCTCCTACAACTGCATGTTTAGTTTTAAAATTGCATATGTTGGGGGTTAATCTGTCTTGTCTGTTATCTAAAACAGCCCATAAACAATGGCTAGTTAGTCAATATCCCATTACTGGTATAGGTAGATATGCTTTGTTTCTAATTAAACATTCATTGAACACTGTTGCTTACCCCCCCAACAAATAGTGGACTCTCAAAGTTCATAACTGCTTTCACTAATGCTGCTCCTTTTCTTCATAAAACTTAAAGAAAGGCAGGAATTTACAGCTCAAAATGGCCGTGCAATACCTGAAGCGATCTGTCATGTATAGATTTTGGTTTTTAATGGTGCTGTGTGTGGTCTGTATAGTTTCTCCTGCCCTTGTTTACTCTTTCAAAATAAATAAAATTTAAATAGAAGAGTTCATTAGCTCCTGCTACTTACTCTGTACTTTAAGACATAATCTGCTGTTTATGGCATTACAGTAATCTCTATAGGCATTAAGTAATTGATGTCACAAGCACAGGATTATAACCACAGCTCTGTAATTTACATAATAATACATCAAACTACAAAAAACCTGTGTGGTGGCTTGTTACCAAAACAAACCCTTTAAAATGCTGAGTTAAATTGTGGAATGAGTAGATCCTGAACCCTTGCAGTATAAGTACATTGCTTCATTTAAAACATGCATACAACCATAGCCATTTTTGTTAGTGGAACTACAAAGAGGCTTGATTCCAACCTGGATGTGGGGTCAGACCATGGAGAAATGGGCTTTAATCTCTTTCTTCATTTCTTCCTGGCCCAAAGCATAACAAAGCACAGACAAGGTATTGGCTATGTCACCCATTCCTTTTCCCCAGTCTTACGGGGACAGAAATACCAGTGTTTGTGTATGTTGTCCATATACTCACATAGTCTACACAAGCTGCAGGGTGACTTAGAGCACTGGCTATCTGTGCATTTGTCTCAGTATTGAATTAACAAGAAGGATAGAAACCTATGAAATTGCAAGTTCTGAGTCAAGTTTGCCAGTTGGGTTCAATAAAGTGATTGGATTTGGTTGCCATGCTTTGACTTGGGTTAATAAGATGCTGTTATTAAATAATCAAGAATGTCCTTTTACATGCACATCTGAGAAGATGGGCTGTATACACATAGTATACATATCAAACCATAAAGTTGCTACAAATCTACATTTGTGTTGTTTCACTGAGGTGCATAAGGATGCTTGTTATTTTACAGATGCAGAATGACAGAAAATTTAGGAGGCTTTCTGTCATATAACTCTCATTGGAAAAGTTAAAGATCAGTAAATTCCAAAGCAGTTTGTTCCTCCTCTCCTTCCTTCCACAGATAAGATAGTCTTAATGACTTTTTGTTGTGATTGCAAATATTTACAGTGAACTGATGGACTTTTTTTTGGTTACTAGTGGTTCAGTAAGAATCTGGATGCTATCTTTATGAGTGCTCTATATGTAAATAAGGCAATCTATAGATAAAGCACCAGTAGATGTCACTCAAGAATACGTGGAACAGACTGTGAATTTGTGTGACCAATAAAACTGAGCATGCACATTTCCAATGGCCTCTGCTGCACAGCTGCTCAGGTTGCTCAGCCTCCTATGGCTCTTTGGGCAGTGGTCTACTGCTTTTGGTAGTAATCTGCTCACCGAGGCTTTGGGACTGTAACCTGCTAGTACTTCCATAGGTACTACAAAGTGTCTGTGTGTGTGTCCAAACATACTTCACATGGCTTTCCAATCTTTCCTTAGCCTTCATTGCATTAACATTCTTTCTAAATAGCTTTTGAGCACAACAGGACTGTAAGAACCGGGGAGGAGCTTGTTAATAAATAAAACATTATGCATGATTGTTATGTTCTTGAGATAAATAGACAGAGCAGGGAGGAGGAGAGGTTTTAACTACTTGTTTGGCAGTGTTTCGGAACAATAATAAGGTAACATATATCATTGGCACTTAGCTTTTGGGAAACAAATATATAGGTGTCAGACATTAAGTAGAAGAATATGTGAACTGGAAGGACGAGTAAAGTAGCTTAATGGTTTGGCGCTGCCTTTCACGATTTGGACTTGATTTTGATTCTAAACCAGAACTGAGTTACCAAATATTGCAACGATCAAATGTCTGTAGAGGTCACTGTTAAAATGGTTTAAACTGCTCATTATAGCTCTTAGCGTGAGCAATAACATATCCCAAACCACTTTATAAATGTTCTCCCACGCCTAGATTATCAATAATTGATTCCACAGAGTAGGCTACAGCAGACGTAATTTACTAAAATCCCAGTCAAGTGTCAACAAGCTGACAGGTTCATTTTGTCATTATACCAGGAAACTTTAGCAGCTAATCATAAGGAAGTACAAAATGTGAGATCTTGCTTCATTATGTGAACAAAAGCCTGTGATTTCAGGATGGAAAGAAAAGATTATTGCTTGGCATAACATGGTCATTAAAAAAAAAAAGCTTTAAATCATCAAATTATCAATTTTAACAGGATTTGAATTAGCTTATTGGGGTTGTTACTTAAATCAAGAGTTTCTCTTTGGAAATAAGTCTTGCACTCTGAAGGGAAGTAGGGTACAAGTAGATAAACTTGCATTTGAGAAACTAGATGGATGTTAAATGCTTATTAAGTTATATTTACTTTTTTCTAACACCTTCCTTCATCTAAGCCTTCATTAGGAAGTTTTTCCAGATGTTGATTAGCCCTGATTATTTCTTAAACTATCCAACAAACAACTAAAAGAAGGTTTCCACTCCTCTATCACAAGTGTCTTTTGCATAGGAGCAGAACATACTGAGGTGCGCAGCTTGCAACCCATCAGATACTGATGCAAAATGATGAGACACAACCTTTAACCTCTCCTTCTCTGCACCTTCTCCCTCCTCCCTCCCGTCTACTGCAAATCCCCCCAGTAAAAAACCAAGGAGGTTTATGGTGGTGCTCATGGGGAGCTGTGTTGTGCCATCTACACTGTGCCAAATTGCGCGCTTGGGATCTCTTTGATCTTTTTTTCTGAAATTTAGGATTCTTTCATGATATAATGTTAGATGGTAGTTCTCAAAAGCATTGACATTACAGAGTGTGGCAATAATAAAGGCCATAGGAACATGAAATTCACCTCTGCAAACCCTTCAATATGTGCTCAGCTTTATTCTGTGAGAAGATGCACTGGTTTCGATTACTCTTATGTCAACACAGTCAGTTTCTAGAAGAGAAGCACTAATTTAGAAGTTAAAAGGAAAAGGCACAATTAGTAACAACTTGTAGCAAAGCTTCCGGAAAAAAAAAAATAAACAAAAATCATGCACTTGATTTCAATTTTAAACCCTCTGAATTGCCTAGTAGATTGAAAGTGGTAGGAAGAGACATCTGTTCAAACCACATTAAAATTAGATGGAAGAGATCAATAGCAGAGACCAGGCTGGGTAAAATACATTTAGGGAGACAAAACCCTCCCATGATCCCTGAGAGTCAATTCCAGCTCCGTGTGGGTGGACTATGGCAGGTGATGTTAGTGAGATGGGCAACCTGTCTTTGGGTTCATAGCTGCAGAAAATACTGCCCACGGAGTGAAGGCAGTGACATGGCACAAACCCAACAAGAGTTTTCTAAAGCTGATCTCAACTCTGGGCTTAGGAGTTTTATATGGAGACTCAGAGTAAGGCAAGTATAGATGCTCTTACAATCTCAAGAAATCCCTGCCAGAGCACACCATCTCCTGGGATGTGGGTGCACAGGACTGCTGAAGGAGCTTCCAGCACAGCAGCCTGGTGTGTGTGATACCTGGGTGCCTGCCTGCCACCTCCATGTCTGCTTACCAGCTCTGTTGGTTGTTGGGGTCTTGGAGATGATGTGCCTGGACAGAAGGCAAGGGTGAGGATATCTTTTGGATGCTGGCTGGAGGAGGAGTGTAGTAGTAGGAAGATGACTTTGTAATTGCTTTTTTTTTATCACTTTTCCTGACTTTTTACTTGACACAGCTTTGGCTGGCAAGTAAGGCCCAGATACATTCAGAATTAGATATGACTAGGCTCATTCTTACATGAGAAGAAAATCATCGGTTGCTACAGAAACAGTTCCATATCAGTCTCGTGGGGCATCTTTGCATCTGGCTTTTTTTCCTTCTCTTTTGCTAATCTGTAGATAAGAGTCAAAGCAAGTGCAGCACATCCCACATCTATATAAAAGGTTAGAGGAACTCTGCAGAGAGCAAAGTATGAAAGAACATCTCATAGATAAGCTAAACTTAAATGAATGAGTTAATTTATACCCACCCACAATTTTCTTTCTAGTTCTGCAACTCTTGCTGAGTTAATTTAGGTGAAAATTAAATGGCATCAGTCCGCAAATATTTTAAAGACCACCAACACCAAGGAAGAGAATGGAGGTACTCAGAAAGGGAGTTACTAAGAAAAATTGAGAAAACTATCCAAGGGGTGAGTTAGAATCTGTGTTGAGGAAATTGCGTATTGCAATGGAATAATAAGCCAGACTCATTTTCAGGCAAGTTGTTTAACTTGGTAAATTAAAGGATTAGTTAAAAATAAGTGTATATTATGGGTGAACAGGGACCATTCTGCACACTTCAGACCAGCTCACCAGCGAGGTTTTTCAACTGTTTTTTTAAAATGTAATGAATTCTTGATGCTTAGTAGATTAATATTTATTGAGGGAATCAATGCTTAATTTATTACAAATTTGCCTTCCTTGTATTTTAATATGATTTATTACTCGTCAGTGCTTATTGCATTAATTAAAGATTGTGTTAATTTTGTGGAAATGAACACGATCTACTGCAGTTTTGCTGCAGATCCCTAATGCACTGCAGGGGTTGTGCCTCTGGATAGGACCAATGATAGAAAACTGAACAAGGTGGGAAGCCGCTATGAATCACCAGTGGCCTCTTCCTGCCTTTGGGCTTTCAAATAGCCAGCAAGGTGAAAACGAGGATGCTGCCCCTTAAGGGTAGACAGGATTATAGCAAGAGAGATATTGTGGTGATACAAGGAAGCTTTTTGTTTGCCTTATGGCTGATGCTGTGGAAATCATTTTAGTGTTTTTCATGGAATGCCTTTTTGTCAATGTAGGTGAAATCCAGCCTTGGTGATGTAGGAAACTGTTACCTCTCATCCAACCAGGGACGATAGTCATTACATTTCAATGCTCAGGTTGTAAGTAATTCTTGGGACAGGAGGTTGCCTGAAGATTGGGATAGTCCCAAGCATCTCTGCAGAGGCAGGTGTTTGAGAAGTAGAAAGTTACTAAAGGCAGAAGAAAAAAATCCAGATATCTTGTGAGATGAGTCTTTCAAGAAATCTGTCAAAACAGGGAGAGGGTGATCATGCTGGAGGGGGGCAACAGCTGCAATTTGCATCTTTTGGCACTGAAGGGAGAAGCAAATATATAAAGCCCCACAGCCATGATACTTCTGACACAATTATTTTATTAATCTTTGTGACACTTGTAATGTCTCTCTCTTTAAATTCCAATTCTGCTGCTTTTATAGGTACTCATAAGTATGTCTGTATGCATTTTTTAAAAATCCACCTACTTACTAGACTGCTTGCATCCAGCTGAGCCCTGGAAACAGCAGAGAGCGAGCCCCTGAGATCTGAGAGCATGCTTGAATTTCCGGAAAGTGATTGGATCCATAATTAGTGCATGTTTGCATGTTTAAATGCACGATTCTGGAATGCACTTTGCTGTTTCCTCCTCTCCAGGGCTTGAGTGTGTGTGCACAAACTTCCCTTGCCAAGCTAAATTAGAGAAACCTCTTCAAGGTCTGCTGAAGGTCACAGCAGAGAAATTTTTTCTCTCCCAGTGCACCAGTCAGGTAGTAACCACTGTGCTCCAGCCCAGAGCATTTGGGTGGAGCCAGTGCCAAGAACCTGGTGGCATTTCAAATCCCTTACAGCAGTTAAGTGTTAGATGTAAAAGATCAGTGCTGCTCCATTTGAAGTCAGAGAAATAACTTGTGCTTAAAGTTCAACACATACACAAAGATTTCCTGGATCTGGAGTTAATTTGTTTTTTCCAAGGCTAGCTTGAAGGCAGTGTCCAAACAGGAAAAAAGTTACAAAGTGAACATTTGACTTGTAATAATTTCATTTTATTTCCCATTTTGTTTAGCCTATTCTATACGCTTTTGTTTTCCTGCAGTATTAAGTGAAGCTATTTAGGTTCTTACTGAATGTTTATTCTTACCTTTGTTAAGAGACTCAAGTAGGACCTGGGGCCACTCGAGCTATGTGCCTTTCCCTCTATTCCAAATCTCTACAGTTTGCAACCTTCTTTCACACAGGATATTTATATTCCACCTTTTTTCCCAGTAGAGAAGTTTTCACAGAGCATAGGCTTTGGTTATATATTTTCTATTTGAGCTGTTCATTAGATATACAGCATTTGGAGTTCCAGTTGTGCTGAGAAATGTAAGCAAAGCTTTTAACCCAGTGGGTGCTAAACCCTGGCATTTCATGGCATCGTATGTATGAATCAGGATTAAGGCCTAGGATCTATATAAAATTTAGCTCATTAGGAGGTGTTTCGTGCTACAGCTCCCACTGGGGAGGTGGGTCCCTTGCTTACACTATTGCTTACTTTGCTTTATTGCTCCCTGGGAAAGCAGTGTGGGGTGAGCAGACCCCAGCAGAGCAGGGACAGCATTTCTGAATGGTTCTTGTGGAGGTGACAAAAGGCAGCAGCAGGGTCTTCTGCTCCCTTTTATCATTACCCTGGTACACCTGGAAAAAGGCTTTGCACGGGCTGGCCTTAGTATTGTATAATAAAGCAAATATGATCAAGCACACTGCTAAGGTCATATTCAGAATGTCTTATCAGAGTTAAGAGAACAAGGAGTACCTATGAAATCAGACAAGAATGAATTTTCTCACAAATATTATTTGTGTTGTACAAGAATTAAGGTAGTGAAGGCCAGGAAGGTTTCAGAAAATGTGTTTTTTCAGCCTGACACCCCACTCAGCTTCCCAGCCAGCCACATTCACTGTCGGGTGTACAGCTGGAGTATATTCAATGGATGAAGAGCTGTGTCCGTACACTTTAGCCAGTGAAGCTTTACTTACAGAGAAATTATGGGTTTGGAACACAGTTTCATCAGTCATCATTTTCAAGGGAGAGTGTTCAAGGTGGGGAATACCAAGTCAATGTTTCCTCCTCAAGGACTTTCAGCTGTCACCCTGGGAATACAGTGATTGCAGTGATGAGAATTAGATTAGAAAAAGATCAATAAGGCTGACAATAAATGAAAGTAACACAGACATTATTGAGCAGATTAGGAGAGAGAAATTAAACTGGACAGTATAATCTTCAATGCCAGATAGACACACAAATGTTGGGCAAAGTTAGGGAGAAGACAGTAAGTTACAAAGTGCACTATGAAGAAGAGGCAGTAACAATCTGTCTGTGAGATGGAGAAAGACCTGCTGGTGATGGAAAGCTCTCAGCCCACGAAAGGTTGAAAAGGATGATAATGGTCCAGGAGCACATGGATTTCCATGGCAGGCCACAGAGAGGCAATGGTGGGGAAGTCACCTAAGGCTGGGAACATCGAGTAGGTAACAGCCTTGGCTACATGTTAGAGGGGAAAGGGAATCTCAAATACACCCCACCATCACCAAGGCATTGGTAGGATAGCTTGTTCCAGGTAAAAAAACCTTCTCATAGTACAGGTTGGCTTACTATGTGAATGTTTGTAGCCCTTCCAGAAACAACTCTTCTGTTTAAACTTGATTATTTGCCATAATTACTCCCTATATTTTGTTATCTGTACAAATATCCAGTGATGATCAAGTCTGGCAGGCTTTTGGGGTGAGGGATATCTGGTGGCAATGAGATCCAAGATCCATGGGCTGACTGTGCTCAGCATGAAAAGAAGCTTTCCTTTTATCAGTCTTGAGTTTGTCTAAATCCTCTTACATGTCTTTGGAAGGTTCACCCCAAGGCAATATAATTGTGTTTGATCACACACAGGCTATGATTCAATGATTGATATGAATAAAAAACTTAGAGTTTCTTCTCTTGCTTCCTTGTCTTCTTCCCTGTGGAATCAGAAATCACTTTTATAAATATATTGGTCGATCTGTGCTTCTAGCTATCCATTTCAAGTATGTGTTCCAAAAAAGAAAAGTAACACTTTATAAGAGCAAATAAAAACACACTAAAAGGACTGAGCAAGGGTTTTTTTCTTCCTCATAAAGTACATGTGAATCCCATCCAAAAGAGTTACTGTGAACCATGTAACTTCTAATTAATTCTGCTATAAATGTCAGAACACTTACTTTGCAGGGCTAAGCTGACCCACTAAAATTAGTCCCCTTTTAACAATTCCTTTTATAATTTGTTTTTCAGCAGAAACGGCAGCTTGACCTCCTGACAATAACCAGCCCCGGTAAGTGAGCTCTGCGACACGGTTCTCTTCTCTTTCCTTAAAGAGATGGTTGTCTAAATGTGTTTTTTCCCTGTCTCTGACATGCAAAATGAAAAACACTGTTCCCCAGAAAATCTTTCACGTAATAACAAGTGACAGCTATATTGTGCTTGGCAAAGCCCCGGGCAGTTATTCGTTCACAGAGCTGCCTCTTCAGACCTTTACTCTATGAATTTGAGTGCTGATATTTCTTTAAGCCTCCTGGGGTTACAGTTAGCGGTATGTCTGCAGGGCAGATGCCCTCAAATTCACAATGTGTGTTCAAGTATCACAGAAATGCAGGTTTGACTTTCCTTGGTGGTGAATATGAGCAGTTTCGGGAGTAAGGAGCCAGTGGCCTTCTGTGCACGTGGTGGGAGACAGGAGGTCCAGCATTAGGTCTGGAGAACCCCAAAGTGGGTCATAAAATATTCAGGTAAAGTTAAAATGCTCTAAACGATCTGCATCAAGATGGCTTTTGTCATTTGCTTGTTGAGGAGAGAAACCAAAATGTGTTATAATGGGAAAGTGTTGGGCTCTTTGGCATAGTGAGTTTCAAAGGTCTCAGCACTGTGATTGAAATGCAGGTGGTTTGAATAGTGCTCCTCTTTGATCTCAGCTCTTAAGGCTGAGTGGCTTTTAATTTATGGCTATTGTTCTGCCTCAATTTCTTTCCATTAGCTGCTACAGAAGTTTGCTGCCCACCAGCTTCAGATGTACACCGTGCTTGAATGGTGCTACCTTTGGTTAACTTTTTCAGTTTTTCAGATGTACGTACATGTTAGGTTTTCACTTTGGCTTTAACTGGGACTAATGAGTTCTGGCTTTAACTGGGAATAATGTGTTAGCGAAATGAACAGGTGTTACAGGAAGTGAACAAAATGTGACACACGTTTGCTTGGATAACAATTTTGCATCAATAATTGTTCTGACACTCTAAATGTAGATATCATCTGTGACATGGTTTCTCCTTCACTAACCTTGTTAAAATAATAAGAATTAAAATAAGGAGGAGGAACACTTTGTTGGGACAGATGTTTGAGGCTATTGGCAATTGCATCACATTTTTGCATGTTCACTTTTCATGCAGTTTGCAATTATGTTAATGTATGCTCAGGGCACTTGCTGATAAAAGCAACAATACAGTGTGATACAGCCATTGTCACTATTCTGACTGTAACTTCAAGGACAAATATGGCATACTTTTCATTTTTTTGTATCTTCAGCATTCCCTGTTTCTAGAGAAAAAAGAAAAATATCTCTGAAGGTCTTAATCATAATAAAAACTCAGATCTTGGATAAGGGCACCATGGTCCACAGACCTTTTTTTTTTTTTTTTTTTTTTGAGCACCATGGTCCACAGACTTTTTTTTTTTATTATTTAAATAGAAGAAAAGGAGGGTTGGAGTCAAGACTAACTTAATAGGAAACTTTTCTGTTAAACAAGTTTATGATATCTTCCTCATAATTTCAGATACAGTAGTCACTGGAACAATGAAAGTGTTGACTAAGTTGAGTTTGGTTATAGATGTGATCACAGCAAGTACCTGTCACTTCAAATCTCTCAGTTTAATACAGCAATCTACTAAATCAACACAGCAATTAGTTGGAAGGATCAAAATAACTGAATACTAAAGCAGCTTTCAATAACTGTGTAAGTAGAAACACTGCACTAAAAAGAGGAGGAAAAGCTATCCAGAACATGCTTTTTTTTTTTCTGAAATGCAAGTTTTACCTTTGATATTTAGCCAGAAAATTACAATAATTGGCTACCTAGGAAAAAAATTAATATTTGTGCCATGATTATATAATTGAGTACCTACAGTTTTGCCCTCAGAAAAGGCATTTTCAAAAGAAGCCTGATGCTGGATCAGGCCAAAGTTACTTAAGAGCTTAAAGCTGAGATTTTTCAGAGAGGCTGAGTTAGTCACTTAATTCCTAGTAGCATTGGAAAACATCAACTTGTGGTTTAAAGAGTCTAGTTTGGGCCCTACATATACAAAAATAAAATAAAATAAATCATAGTCTTGAGGCTTTTATCTATCTTTGGAGACTGCAACTTTTAAATATTTCAGTCTTTGAGTCCCAGCTCTAAGATCTGACATCAACAGTCTGCTTTTACAGAGTCGTGGTATTGTTTATGATGGCTGAGATCAGCCATAATCACTGTAATCTCTTAATTTACTGATTCAGATTAGGGACTGGGCTATTTAGTTGCAGCTGTTAGTCCTCTGGGAGTTGTTCCTGTTCTCCACCTTGCCATAGGCAGGCAGCCTTTGTTTGTGGTGGAGTCCATTCAGCCTTATTTACAGTATGAAAGTCCTCTGTGTCTCACAAGCAGTATCAGCCAGCAAAGCCTTGTTGTGTAATTGTAAGAATAGACAAAGGGCTTAAAAACCAAAGGTGACCTCTGTGATTTGCACTTCTGTCATGATAAATACCATGTTTCTTTCGTGTGTGTGTGAAATTTCTTAACCAGTTTTTGTATGTTTAGTCAAGAATTGCTTGGTGATCTCTTGCAGGTATGGCAACAGCTCTTCTGCATGTACCACTAAAAAAATTGCCAATTTCTATTAATGTCAATTAAGGGGTGCTGAGACACAAGTGACAAAACATTCAAAAGAGAGTTTGTGGAATTACAGAAACCTTAACGTTACCTCATGGCAGTCATACTGTTCTCCATGGCCATGGCTGTTGCACTCTTCCCCAGGAATCATCAATGGGTAGGAAGCGGTCCCCATTCCTTGTGCCCTGAATCCTTTCCCTGCCGAGCCCATGCTGCGAGGACAACCTGCCACAGCCTCTTGCCTTCTTCCAGATGGCTTCCAAACACCCAGCAATGCCCGTCCAGCTCTACAAAACCTGGCTGAACAGGTGCTTGACTTAAAACCACTTGTACATTAAATTGAACAGGTAGAGATCATTAATCTGCAACTTGGACTGAGGGCACTCTGGAAAAAAAATTAAAGGAAAAAAAAGAAAAAGGAAGAAATGTAGAAGGTGAGAGCCACAGCTCCAGCTACATATTTTGCATGCAACATACGGAGCTGACCTGTTCCAGCACCTCTAAGAAAACAGCTTCAGAAAGCCCCACAACATACCCCAAACTGGAGGAAGTCTTTGCTTTGCTGTGAGTCTCCAGAAACAGCCAGACACAAATGATGCATAAGCTGGGAGCGAGCCAGACTCCCTCATGCTCAAATATATTCCTTTGAAGTAACTGACACCCATGTAAAATGTGGAGGGGAGTTCACTGCTCTGCCTTACTGCTGAGTAACTGGAGGAATGTTAAGTTAAATTTATCAATGCTCTCGCCACAGTCCTTTCTTCTTGCCCCTTGACATGTGAGTTACAATTAGACTGTAACGCGCTGTACGGTTCAGGGTGCCAGAGTCAGAGCTGATGTGCGCAGTGGGGTGGGGGAAAGATGTTAAAAATTCATTAGTAGCTGGCAGGGATGTGCTGGCAGGGAGTGGGGCATAATGAGGTTTAAGTTTTGGTAATTTAAATTTTCTTTAAACTTAGTTTTACCTCTGAATTTGATCCAAAACATTTCCTTAACACTCCTTATCATTGACTTTGGTTTTTAAGATGAAATCTTCAGGTGGTTTAATTTAGCCTTGCTACACAAAGGAGCTGAGGATTTGCCCTTAATTTCTATGTGATCATGTTCTAGTAACGCTTTGAACATGCACATACAATCACATCACATTTTGTGGTAACCACTCAATAGTTGCAAATAAGATATCCTTGTTTCCATAGCTTTTCCATGGAGACAAAGCTTTTTGCATCTCCTGTGTTTACAATAATAATACAGCTTTCCAGTTTCTCTTCTCAGTAAGGTAAGTTCATCTCCCACTGAAGCATTTTTTAATTATTGATACCATAAATGGAAGTGTGTTGGAAACTATTGGCTTTGAAAATAGCTAACATGTGATATTATCCAAGAACCATCAGGAAAATTCTTTTGAAATTCTCTTTGATTCAGCCATCCTCAGGGCTTTATCCTTCTCTACCAGTCTCTCTACTGCCAATTTAAAATAACATTCTCTAGAAATCAGTGCAATGTCAGGAGAAATTCATCAGCACCGTAGGTGCATGTTTCCCAGATGTATATAAACCTACTACATTTGGCAGCAGTAAATTGATTGCATTTAGAAAACCTGGGGTAGTTGAATATTCCATAGTGCCCAGCTTGGCTACAGCATGGAATATAAAGTATTTTACATTTCTTTCAGCTCTGTTTTAGTTGAAATAAAGTAAGAGCCGACTCCATAATTCCTTCCTTTTGATTTACTTAGATTTTCCTCTGACCACATTGCAGGTTTACACGCAGGGATGGAGTAAAATATTCCTAATCTCTGTGCAGTGGCACTGAGATTTGATCAGAAATGTTAATGGCTTTGTGTGTGCTTCCCCCTAATATCTAAGCTCTGACACTTTTAAGCAGGGAAAAAAGCTTGATTTTAAAAGTATTTATCAGACAGATCTATATGGTGAAATATTCTCCCCCCCTTTAATTTCATCAGTGCTGCATGCTCTAAAAATGTCTCCATTTCATTAATTTGTGATACACCGCTACACTGAATTCTTTTAAGGTGGCTTTAGTTTCTGCCATACATATTTTACTGCTTTAAATTATAGATATAGGACTGTTGCCTAGTTAATTTCCTCTGGTTAGGAAAATATATTTCTACTCTCCTGGCATTGCATAAAGTGATATGTGGGATTTGCTATATTTTTTAGCTGATTAAGTTTTGCATTTCTACATATTACTGCTTATGAGACCCCAAGTAAAACTACGTAAAGGAAGGAGAAGTTTTATAGTATATTTGAAAGTTTCATTTAACTATAAATTCCACCGCTAAGCCCCCCTACAAGACTTTTCCATTACCTTCCTGGATAGTCTGGCTATCTACTTCTTTCTAATTGAAGCATGAAAATAATATGAACTCAAAGTCATGAAGCTGTAAGACAGGTATTAGTAAAAATGATACAGAGTAATAAAATGTGACAGAAAGTTGTCTGCTGCTAAAACTTGGGTACTATTTTTGCTAGTCCTTATTAATTAATAGTACATTGATTTTGGTCTAAGTGTGTGTCAAGGGATAGCAACTGAGTTTTGAAACAGCCTAACATAATTACTGTTCACATTTGTTAGTGAAGCTTCACATGCTATTTTGTTTGGAAAGGTGGTGGAGAAAATAAATTACTTATCTTTCCAGTAATAATTGAGTCTTTTAATGCTCAGTGATGGATAAGAGTGAAATTATTTCTCATATCACAAAGACACTGGGTCCTAATCCAACCATTTGCCCACAATAATGTAAAATAACTTGAGGGGACAGTACCTCATTGCTCAGCAAGGCAACAGACCCCAAATAGTTTGTTTGAACCCACAATAAAATTATTTACCATACAAATAAAATATATATGCTGAAGTCTCATCTTGAATTGAAATACCAGCATTGTAAGTCTTAGCTGAACCCTAGAACTACAGGATGAATTTCTAGACTTGATGAAACTTTAGCAAGATGAAATACTAACAGATAGTGGAGAAAAAATGTGGACTTTTTTTTTTTTTTTTTTTTTTTTGCTATTAGGTTGGTTTCAGCTGTCCTGAGGCTAATTAGGAAATTTGACTGTGTCCAATTCCTCATCTTCACTGTATCTGAAGAGCTGTAAGAATTTCAATTTGCTGTGATAAGGAGAAGAAATATTGTTACTTGTAATTACTTATTCGTGCAGATCAGTACCTTCCTAATTCTTACTTATATCTCTCCATTTGCTGGAATAACGACTGCAGAGATGCTACATATTCACTGAATGATGTTGCTGTTCCCACCACCTTTTCCCTGTGCAGACAGTTCCTCACTCACAACAGGTCCCAAGAGACTAAGCCCGCCCTGATCTTTCTGCATGTCCTCTGACCTATCCTCATCTGTCTCCACAAACACCATCTATATCCATCTCAAATATCAGTTTTGAGATCTATTGAAATGACACTTTTTTTGATCCAATAATGAAACCGTATTTTTTCTTACATTTAGTTGCAAAATATTTACTTTTAGTAAGACTGTTTCATCCCCACCTTTGCATTTAAAAAAAAAATGACCTTTTTTTGGATACATGTAGAATAAGTGATATTTGTGAAGTCAAAATAAGACTGCAGAGAAGATATTCTAAAGGCTAATCCATTACTTTTGAAGAAAAATATCAAGCTTTTCCACAATACCTTATTATTATTCTGGGTCACCATGATGTTTCCATGCACCTTGGCATGTCCCTTTAATTGGATCCTTACATAGGAAGGTCCGGCATAGTTGCATTGAAAGCTGACATTTCTAACTAACTGACCTTTTCAGGCCCAGTGATACTCCTATAATGATTATCCTCTAGCATTGTTTGGACACAATACCACATACTTCACAGCACATAAAGAATATGTTCTTTGAGAACTATTCAAAATGCCCAATCTCAAGTTAGCAAAATGAGAAAATTGGGTGCAAACATTCATCAGAGTGTTATTGTGCAGGTATCGATTTGAATGCCCTTTCATTTCTCTAGGAAAAAGTGTTGTATTATAGAGCTCTAAATTAACTTCTGTTCTGTTTTTTTTTTCTTCCCAGTAAGTATAAAAAGGTCAAATTCATTCATAAGGCTGAATAGATTTGCAGGATATAAGCAATAAGATAGCAATCAACCTTCAAATAACCTTTAAAGAGACAGTATCTTTTCTTATGAACAGTAATTGATCTGCTCATTAAGTCAGTGCACACTCTTTGGGGCTCACCTAGGCAAAAATGTATAAGACCCATGACAAAAGGATGTCAGCTAGAACAAAACAGGAACAAATCCTCATGTGGAAATATAAATATTTTACAGGTTTTGAGGGGTGTAAAGTTGATGAAAGGATTGACATTGCGATGTGAATTCCTTGACTTGACTGTTGTAAGGCTGAGTGAAAAAGCCATAGAAAAGACCTCAAAGTGTGAATTTGGTATTAGTGAGGATGACGATGATAGCATGTTCGTACATGCCCGAAACCTGAATCTTCAACTTCTCTTCTGAATTTAGTGACTAGTGTGGGAGGGTGATCATTGCAGTTGGTGTCCGGTCAGTGTACATATAGGGGAACTTCTGCAAGGGAGCCTGCTGCACATCCCGGCCGGCTTGCTGCTTTGTACTACAGTCTCCCTTTTAAGAAAAGCTAGATTGTCAAATAATGGTTTTCTTTGCTCCGTGATTGCTTTTTGGATGTATGAGGCAGCTAATCATCTCTGCCTACGCAGGAAGAAAACTCATGTCCAGTTTGTTGTAGTGCCGATTCCGCAACTGCAGCCTGCTTTAACCTTCAGATGGTCCTGGGCTGTGCGTCTCTGCAGCTCCTCTTGTGTAGGCAAGCGTGGTTAAAGGGCTGCTGGAAATTTTTTCAAGGAAGCACTATTTACCCAGAGACTTGCTTAAAGAACTGGGACTGTTGATTTAAGATACCAATCAGAAGATTAGTGTTCTGTCCATGTCCATATTTCATTTCTACATGTAAATCCATGTTGTGTTTTTAGTATTATTTTTATGAATTGCACATACGCTGAGGACTATCTGTGCATAATTGATTACAAGGAGTTGTCTTGGTTTTTATCTTTGATCAGAATTTTTAGAAGCAGCAAGTATCCCAGGTGACGAGGCTTTTTCTGCTGTGAATGTTTGCACATAATGCTTTCTGTTTTACTTCACGATGTGCAGAATGAGCATCTGGCTCGTGCAGAGAGAGTGAAAATGAGAAATTCTGTGCACAGGTGTATTGTGCTCCTTCCCTTTTTGTGTAAGCTTGAGGAAAACTTATAATAGTATATTTTTTTTATTCTGCAAAACCCCCGCCCTTTCTTGAGTGTCAGGTGGTTTTAGAGAGAATGGAAAGCTTTCTTCTTTTTTAATGACATTTTAATTTGCAAGCACATCTGTATGGAAACAGTTTCTTCACTTTGGAATTTTTGTTTGTTTGTTTAATTATCTGCTGAGTCACCTAAACAAGACTTAGCAAACATCAGTGTATGAAATATCTAGAAGACAGCAAACGATTGCATTGCATCCACTGCAAAATGGAGTACAGTACAGAAATGCAGGATCTAGCAGAGACCTGAACAGCAGAGCTCTGCTGCTCACAGCAGACTTACCAGTGTGGGTCCAGATGCTGACAAGCCATGTTATTGGGGTGCTGCACCTGAGGTAAATAAGCCTAGACTCTTTTTTTAATCTGGCTTTAGGGTCCTGTTGTTCTAGTACTGCTGAACTGCACCTGGACCTGAACCTTTGCTCGTGACTTTTTTTTAACCTAGCACATAAGCTATCTCCGCTTCATTTCTATTTTAGTAGCACACATGCATCCCAGTCCACAAAGATGTCATTGTGCTGGATGCACGCAGTGTGACACCAAGCTGCCCCTGAAGAGCTGGTGACTTAAATAGATAAAGCAAGGGGCAGTGGGCAGGAAACATTGAAAAAGAATGTCAAAAATAAGATTATTTTAATAGAACTGCATTTTATTTTTGAGAAGCTGCCCACTACTCTCTTTGTCGCCTGCTAGACTCTGTGCCTCTTTGCCACCCCTTTCCTTCTCTCTCTGGTGTAACAGAAAATGGCAAAATAGTGATGATTATACAGCTACAGTGAATGGGAGTAAGGAAGAGGAGAGCTGGAACTGCACAAAGGACTTTTCCTTAGCTCGTTTGTTTCTAAGAATTGCCAATGGGCTCATTTTTTTGGTATGCAGAACATTTTCTGTTAAAGCAGTCAGCCAAGGTCACTGGGAAACCCACAAGAAAGGATAACCCAGAGCCTTTATTATTATTTTGAGCTTGTAACTTGAAGGCACAAAGAAATTTTTAGGAGATATTTAAATGGGGAAGGTGTGATGGTTTTGTGAATTCAGACTGAAAGTGCAGGATAATCCATGGTGGAAAAGTGATTTGTTCATCATACAGCTCAGTGCAGTATTGGAGGGAGTTATCTGAGATGCTGCTAAATGAGATAGCGTGAACACTGTTAGGTGGTGGTATCACTGCAGTGTCCTTAAAAAGCAGGTTAAGGGAAGGTGAAATACTGTTTTAACACCCTGGTCTGCTTCTGACGTTGCAGCTAACTGTGGGATCTGTACAAGAAGCTGCACTGGACCGTGTAGATGCTGTGAGTGCCAGGACAGAGAGTGCCGGCAGAGAAGCAAGGCAGTGGAGGGGAAGGGGCACAAGGCAGCACAGGATAAGGTCTGCCGTGGGGCCTGGGGAATGCCAACATAAACCATAATGTTGTATTTGCTAGACCATACATATTGAAATAAAAATAAATGTGTTGAAAACATGTAGGAGACAGAAGGGGATTATATTATTCTTGATGTTTTTATTGTATTACCTGCCCTGTTACACATCTGCATCCGTTGTCCTTGTCCTCTGGGGGCTAACAGAGGACAAATTATCTGTAGAGACCCTGATTTTCCTGCCCATCCTCTGTGCAGCCTCAGAGAGGTGCTAAATTCTGCCATGCTGCTGTCATCCCCTGTGCTAAACCCACCTGCTTGCTGTTCCTCCCA
The DNA here is from genome assembly GCF_000700745.2 of Antrostomus carolinensis. Lineage (NCBI taxonomy): Eukaryota > Metazoa > Chordata > Aves > Caprimulgiformes > Caprimulgidae > Antrostomus > Antrostomus carolinensis. The sequence goes on from NW_010315882.1 coordinate 27,939, forward strand.
GGGACTGTGAGGGTGCAGGGCCCATGACTGGATGCAAAAGGAATCTTCATCTGGTCACTTAGACCTGCTTCAAGTTTGTTTTCGGATCCGATCCAGAGCACTTAAGTTGCCTCCTACCTGGACCAAACCCCCAGTCATTGTCAAAGATTTGACAAACCTGACACTGAGAGCAACTTCACACACTGTGTTAGCATGTGATCCTGAACTGAACCCCCTCGCTGCAAGAGGGGGACTTGAATTTTGTTATTCAAGCACTAAAATAGCTTTCTATGTACTAGAAAAATTTCCTGTGTGCTCTAGTTGGAGTACCTGGGGCAGCTACGTTGGGCTCTGGGCTGGACCATGGGTAGTGGCACAGCCAAGCAGGATCTTTTCATCCCTCTGCCCCCACCACCCAGGTGCTGGTGGCCACCTCTGTCATAGCATTGGCTTTCACACTGGTCACGTGGACACTTGTGGCATCTCAACATATGCCTTCCGAAGCAGCAGCCGTGGTGTCGTGTGTGTTTGTACCTAGCACAAACAGAGATGCTATATCATGGTGCTGCTGCTAATAAATATAAACCATATAGATGTCAGGTTGCCCTGAGAATGTATTCTCCCCACAAACCAGGCGGCTCTACTGCAGTGTTCAGGAATTAACTGCAGGAGTATTACTCTCTTAAGGCTTTGTGTTATAGTTCTGTTTTCTTCACCTTTAACCCGACAATGGATTATGACCATACTTTCTCTTATAACTAAATGCTCTTCTGTCCTTTGACAAAACAGATTTGTGTCTTTTCATAGCTTTCTGTAGAGGGCTAATAATACATGGGAAAGCTTTACTGCCCACAGGAGACTTTGCCTGGCTGTAATAATAAGAAATGCTGTTGAAAAGTCATGATCAATGTTAATTCAGTTATTTTTCATTTTCTTTTTTTTATAATGAAATCTTCTAGTTTGTGCATTTTATCCAGTGCTACCCCATGAATTGCTCGTTGGAGAGAGGGGTCATTGGTTATAAAAATGAGTTCTTGTTGTTTGTCCTCTTACAAAAATAACAGCAATATTTTGAAATGATGAATTTAAGGGAGAAAAAAGAGTGGAATCCTGGATGTACAAAAGATGTAAATATTGTTTTCCAGGTTTTATGGTTCCCAGATGCCTCTTCTAATTGCATAGCTAGCCCTGAGTTTATTAAGTTATTTTCCAGAGTCAAACTCATTTGTAAACATGTCAGAATAAAAACTAAATTTAAAAAACTAAAACCTTTGGATTAGAATTCTGGAGTGATAAACAAACTAATTTAGAATGTATTTGCATGTAATTTACATGTGCCAAAATAGGATTGCATGTGGTTTGTAAATACAGGTCTTGAATCTATTTAACATTACAGAGTAGCACAGAAGAAATTAATTGTAGCTTAAAAAAAAAAAGGTTAAAATAATAAAAAGATGGCTTAAAATGGCCCATGTTTGAATGTGATTCAATGTGCAGAAACTGGTGAGGAGAGATAAGCACACAGAGAAAGCTATAAATTCTAGCAGCAACATCTGTACTAGTTAGAATACTATGTTTTATAGCAATCCCTTACGTCCCCCCATGGACATTACTATGGCATGCAGTATATTTATTATTCACTTTCTGCAAGAGATGTTTTTCTAGCACAGCCTTAAATATAAGCCTATTTCCTTTCTTTTAACATTCAGACTTGTTCAAAGATGGTGCCATCAGCTTCCATTTGAAGCACCTTGGCCAGTTTGGCCCCTATACTGTAGAGCAGGATAACAATTTATAATTATCCCGCTTATTACAGTGGTACTAAAGGCTCAATCAGCAGGTAAATACTCCACTGGCAAGGTCTCATCAGGTGTGTCACAGGTGTTTGGGGTGCAAGAATATTCATGTCTTGGTTATTTCTGTTGCACCTGCCAGGAGGAGACTCTGACTGAATCTTCTACCTTTTTTCCACCCAAAATACCATACTGTCTGTCAAGAGGCAGGATGGAGAATGCCATCTATGTCTGCTGCTTCAGAAATATGCAGGACAGAGGGAAATATCAGCTGTGGAGATCTGAGGTCAGACATCAGCCATGATAGGCAGCGGGTCTTGCTTTGGATACTCAGCTTCTGTTCCTGCTCTCAACACTGAAATATATTCTGGGCCTTGGGATTAAAGCAGTCATGGTTTTGAGGGAAGATGAAATGTTCTTTGGATAGAAAGGGATTCAGTGAATCCAAATGTAAGGACAGAACTTAGCAGTAATGAAATGCCTTGGTGGAGTTATGGGGATAGGATGCTTTATTTTATTTGCTTTAAAAAAAATTAAATGTAATGCGTGTTTTCAGGTTTGTCTTCAAATACCAAGGAATATTTTCTTCTGTATTCACAGCCTTCCAGCCCAGATTTTTAAAATGGCAGCAAATTTGTCCTGCAATATTTGATGTTACAGGGTCTGTAGAACTCATCTGTGTTGAATCTAATTTTTTTCAGACTTTGCTGAGAATAAGTAGATATGTAAGGATTTCCCCTCTGAATCCTATGATTTTCTCTATACTGGCTGAATTTCATACATTTTCTTTACTTTTTTAGACAAGGAGGAGAAAAAATAATATGAGCAGAGCAGGGGAAAATCAGACTTCTTGGGGTAGGATACAGAGCTTTGTTGTGTATTTGCTACTCAGCATTTCACTTGAGTACCACGGAAGAATATTTATTATCAAGGAGGAGCAGATGTCAGGAACCTTTCCGTAATACTGCTATTTCTATGTGCAGATAAATTTCTCTAAATATTTTCTTGTACTTCTTATCATTTCATCTCTAGAAGAAATTAATTGTGGCATTTAAAAGAGGTTTTATTTCCCTTTTGGCTATGAGCTGTTTTGTATATCTGGTTTAAATGTTAATTATTAATTAGGATATAATCTATTTAAGTCTCTTTAGCTGTTCATTTCTTCTGAAGAAGGCAGCTAGTTGAACAAACAAGAACGATGCATTGTTGATCAATATATAGATGATAAATTAGACTCTTATCCCAGGAGAAGACAGTTTCTTAACACCAAGGTTGAGATAGACCAGGGCCTGGAGTGGAGGAGTCTCCCAGCTTCTGTCCACTTGGTGTTTGATATATAGCATGAGTCTACTAAGATGGCTTTTATAATGCAATTATTGGTAGTAGTGGAGCATCATTCCCGTAACTTCTATTCTGCCAGAGTTATTGTTGCTGATGAATGGACTTAGTGGGATGTTGGTGGTAGTTTAAATGGCTTTAAGTTGAATTTGAAAGTGAGGACTTAGAAAAACAATATCAGGTAATATTAAAAGAAACCCAACCAACAAGTAATAAAACACTTCTGCACATATCCCAAGTGGGGCAAAACCCTTATATGACGATCAGTGAAGCTGCAGCACTAGTATGTCTTGTGAAATATGCTGACTGAATTTGCTATTTGGAGGGGCAGGGTTATGTATCTTTATACAAATGAATGTCTTCTTGACAGCAAATATGTCATAGCTACCTTTATCAACTGAGTCCTGAAGATTAAATGTGAGGCTGGCAATTAGCACCAATGATCAGCTATGAAAACAGGAGTTTCATTTATTTTGATTATATTTTTGTTCAGATATTTACATATTTTATCTCTTATTTATTGCAAACTTTATTATCATTTTCAACAGCAAAGGAGACACTTTGGATTAGAATTTTGTACGATGTGTATTTAGCTCTTTATTTGCCAAGTTAAATGCAAAAAAGAGCATTTGTTTATATGAACAGGATCTATATGGACTTATCTATAAGAACAGTTGTAAAGCTGGACATTTGATTGCGTAACTCATCAGTCTAGCTTCAAGCCTTACCCAACAAACAGCTCAATGACTTTGGAAATCTATAGTGTGTTCCTGAAACTTTAAATGATACCATTGTGTTGCCTGATGCAGCTTAGTGGTTCACAGATCAATGGCTGGTGTAGCCAGAATATTTTCTTCTGTATTTTATCTTGTATATATCTTGTATATAAAGCAACTTACATGCATCCATTGTTCATAGATGATCAGTTCCAGAAATAAACACTGTGTCCATGCTGATACTACCTCCAAAAAGTTCCCTCACTAGAGCACAGACACCCAGTCCAGTTCAGATGCATGTGCAAATGCTGTAGAGTTGAATTACAGATACACTTGTAATACTGCCAATAATATGGCCCAGTTTCTTTTATTGGAACTTAAACTGTCCTGTGCTGTTGTGACTTTGCTAAGAAATGTGGAAAAAACAGACACAATTCAACTTTTGTTCTCTTCAGGACTTGGGCAGGCAGCTCAGGTAGATGGTCCATTTAGGATTCAGAGTCAGAAAACTTGCACGTTCTTGATTTCCTTAAAGTGTGTCTGGCAAGAGTGATGTTCCTTTGTGATGGACTTGCCTTAGATAATGAAATCCAGAAAGCAAGTAATTGCTCCCAGGTTTTTGTTTCATTATATAGAAGTTAAAATCTCCTTAAGAGAAATGGATGTACTGCCCCAAATTTCTATGACCTAGCTTTTACAGCTCAGGAGTGACATCTTAGAGTCATTGCAAATGTCTGCTCAGAGCAAAAAAGCAGTCAAAAATGCAAACAGAATATTTGAGAATATCAGGAAAACTAAAGCACAAATTAGACATAACAGTACACTTCTCTCAAAATAGGTGGTAGAGCTAGCAGATGTACTGTGAAAGACAAGGGGGATGATCAGTAAAATGGCTTCCATCTGAAAAGAAATCAATTAGAAATGTGATTTTTCTGTAGGATTTGCCACTAGTGTAAATGGAGCTTGAATTGAGTTTCTAAAATTAATGTCATTTTTTTCTCAGTTAAAAAATGCTGCAACCACTGCTGCATAACTGTATTTTGAACCACATGATGATGGATAAATAGAAGTTACTATTGGCCCAAGGATCATAGCAAGCTTATGTTCATTAACGGTGAAGAGAAGACAATTGCAAACTGCACTACAGTTTGCTTGAGAAGGGCTAAATTCCCACAGCTGTAGAAATTTCTTAGCAAATATTTGAACAGAAAATGTGCTTTTTTTCTTCTTTAAAGAAAATGTATTAATTGTATATCTCCAAAACCACATGCCTTGGGATGAAAGAAAACAACTTTAGCCAAAAATTCATTCTGGTTCAGTGATACAATGAAAAGAGCATTAAAAAGTAAAACTCAAATATTTATCCTTAATGGGAATAGGAGACATAAATAACTATCAAGTATAAATAGAAGGGGGGAAAAAAGGAAAAAAAAAAAAAAAAAAGAAGAAAGAAACCAAAGACATGAAGGTAAAATACATGTGGGTAAAATGAAAAGTTCTAATTTTAGTATATTTACTAGGATCTTTTATCCTAACTAGACTAAAACTCTATAGGGTTTTTTTTTTTCATAATTACGAGACAGAAAAGGCAGATGTGTTCAGTAAGAGCTTCTTTGGGTTTCTGTCACCTTGGGACGAAATGCTTTCAGGTCCAGTAATAACCTGAAAGGATCTTATTCTAATCTTTGTTAGGGAAAAACACTCTTAAATCAGTAGGCTGAGAGAAATGTTTCTTGTACAGGAGTCCTAGGGGAGCTGGGATCACCTTAAACCCAACGCCACTGTTAATAAATGCGTCTTGGATCATAGGGGGATGCCATTTTAATGTGCAAATATTTCAAAAGGCAACTAGTGTGACTCAGGTTAGCACAGACTGGTATTTTGAACAACAACCCCCAGGAAACTAATTAAAAGACTGGTGGTGCTTTAGTTAGCAAAAGTTAAACACTAATGAAAGGCACCCAGCATTCCATGAGAAAGAGGATTTGTCAAACAATTCAGCTCAGTCTTTGAATATGTTATAAATTTAGTTGATAAAATTAACTGCATTATCTTTTTAAGGTGTTTGATTTAGTACCTTACAACTTTTAAAAAATATAGAATGTATTAAATAGGTTAAAGATCAGTCAGCTGACACATCTCGCAAATCACTCATCATGGGGGAATCTCACTTGAATAAGGCTCTCTTTAATGGGATTCTTTTCACGGTAGTAGGCCCAATGCTATCTCTAATGATGATTTGTTGGTGATTAAAACATCACTGTTGAGTAGTAAAGAAAGATGTAGAGAGGTTAGTCATACAGTGCAACCTTGATCTCTTGATGGGCTGGATCCATTCACACAATACACATTTCAATATACTGAAAAACAGATTTCTGCTTCTTAAAGCCAGGAATGTAGCCAAAGCCTGCTTAATGGAGCAGTATTGACTGAAAGAATTTGGGATTGTGTTTGTCAAGTAATTAAATGAATGTAGCCTTAAAAGTTATATACCAAAACCAACAATTTATTTTTTGAATGAATATACAGAATAGAATAGATCAGAATGTAATAAAAAAAAAAAGTCTCAAAATATTTTATATCCCAGTGTGTGCTATGCTGGTATCCACTTTAGAAAGAAAAGGCATTAAAGTATCGGAGATTTGAGAAAACTTTTTAAAATATAAGACTTTAAATTCTGTTTAGCTCATCAAAATTGAGACTGGGAGCTGATGTGATAAGCATTTGAAGGCAGGCTCTGAGGCTACTGATAGCAAGTGTGTGTCTGTTTTTTAATACAGTCAGCTGAGCCAAATTACTTTTTTACTCATATGTGATTTGCCTTCTGTATAACAGCCTTTCGTGCATGTACGTGCTCATGTCTGCATGAGAGAACTACACTCAAAGGCTTTAATCAAAGTTACGTCCCTGTGTACACACAAAATCAGAGGTAAATTTACAGACAAGAACATATTTACAGCAAATAACTGTCAGAATATTTTGCGTGTCTCTCATAATCAGGACCAGAAGCCCATGGCAACAAGTAAAGGTCTTCTGTACAGCATGATTTGGACTTTAAAACGCAGTATTTACAGTAATATTAACTGCACTGGATGATACATAAGCTGGACTTGTGTTCTCCAAGGCTGTCTGAAATGATATGAACTTGCTTACTATGGAGTGATGAAATCATCGCTTGCCTGAGTTTGTAGAAAGTAGGTAAATAATTTACAGCTTTGTTTTGCTCTGAATCTCTATATAATGCTCAGATGCTGTCAAAATGGCCAGAGTATCAGAGATAGATTTCTGGGAAGGTCTGCCCTTTAGTCAAAGGAGATAAACATATCTGAGTGTTACCAGGGTGTGACCAAAGTGAAGAGTTTTTATGCTAGTAGAAAGCAGTATAGTTAGAAAAGCTACCAAGGAGAAGTGATAACAGTCAGAGTTTGATAGAATATGTGAAGTTTCACTGTAGCTTCAACACAAGAGCAGACCTCAGATGTAAGCTCTCAAATACAGTGTATTATTTCCTTTTAGGTGACCAATTGCATGGTGTAAAAAATATTGTATGTAAAAATATTTCATGCTGTGATAATCAAGGGAGACAAAAACAAGAGAGCAACATAGGAGTAAAGCATAATAATTTGTCTGCTAAGGTACTGTGAAGTTAATAGCACTATATGGACAAATGAGAAAATGTATACAAAACAAAAAAAATGGCTGGATCAGGCATAGCACTGAGCAGTCTACCAAAAATTACATTTCTGTTGCATTACTTTCCTCTTCCACTTTGAACAAAGTGTCCAATGTGATGAACTACAGCTGGAAATCTTTGGGCTATATTGTAATGGTCCAGAAAAGAAAAAGCTATTGAAGGTGTGCAGAATAAGGAGTGAACAGAGCAGGTGTGCTTCTGAAACAAAACCATATTGCTCTTACTTCAGATGTGGAACTCTGACAGCATGTCACTCAACATCAAACTAGAAGTAGGGAGCTCACATCACTAAACTAATAACATGGAAGAAAAAATAGTTTGCATGAAGTTGAACATTACTTTGCTGCTTTACAGGACCTTTTTATTTTGGTGGTTGGAAGTTTGTGTTTTCCCTTAACAAGGCAAAAGAATTTAATGGGTTTATATTGTTTGGAGCTGAGTGAGTGCCTGCAGGCTTGCTTGATGAGAAAAGTGACATCCTGAGGAAACATACAGCAAATTGCAAACAAAATCCTTATTAGTAGTGGCAGTTACCTCCTGGAGTAGGATTGATTTGGAATCCCTGTAAGGATAGTGCTCTCCGTGCTCAGCCAACTTGACAAATAAGAGCATTTCTTAGGAGTTCATATTCAAGTTGTGTTGGTGGTAATAGAATTTACTTTCAGACTCAAAACAATTAAAGCAAGGTACTGAATGTCACTGTGCCTGTGAGATTAATTGTAAAAGTTACACATATACCCCTTTTCTATTTCAAATGCAATTAAAAATGCTGTTGCTTCTGCTTATCCTTAGAGTGGCAGCTGGGATTCAGAGATTTGGGGTGCCCCCAAATAATGGCAGCATTCACTGTGTGGGTCCATGTGTTGTCACAGAAGATCATTTTAATCCATTCTCTGCCATATTCTGGAACGTGACAGTGGGGCATAGAGATACTCTGGACTATTTGGCAACAGCAACGTGAAGCAGTAGACATTATTTTGGAAACTGTTTTCCTAAAAAAAATATATATATATAAAAATTTAATATTTTTTTTCATATGTAAGCAGTGTGATAAGAGCCTTGACAGGAATCAAAACAATCTGCAGTATTTGTTTCATTTCCCATCAGCCACTATTTATGTCACTGCAACAAGAATTGAAAAGTTCCAAAATGTTCATTCCTCTTTGCCCCATACAACTCAAATATCTGGAAACGTTTACTGTGTGCATGCAAAGAGGCTCTGGAGCAGAGACAATTGAGAGAAATACTCAGATCTAATCCTGATTCATGTTGCTCAAGCTATGTTTAGATTAGCAAATTGTATGAACTAACAAAAGTGGATTTTCAGAGCAGAAGAGATGTAGCTGAAGACATCATGCCTATTCTGTAAGTTTCTGAGGTTTCTATGTTGGACCAGCCCTAGTCTGTTCCCGTGACTTCAATGCATGCTGGTGGTTGGAACACATCTTCTAATTGAATTTCAGCTGAGAGGAATCCATTTTGTGTGCCCCAGGATTGCTCTGTGATGTGAAGCAAAGCATGAGAAGTGCAGATAATCAGGCTTCAAAACTTAGAATGCTTGAATGTTTTGTTAACTTACTAGTTGTCAAACGTGTTTCTCCTGACTTACTTTTTAACTCAGGGCACCACCAAAATCCTCTCTAATTAATTTGGTTTTAGCATTGTTTAATTTTGGGAGAGAAAAATCACTGTTAACAAAGTAAAAGAACAGCTGTTATTTAATGCATCATGTGCAAAGACAGTCATTTAAGTCTTTGCTATTTTATGTTTTGAACAATATTTAGTAGCTATTACCTCTATTGCTGGAATGTTGGACTTCTGCACTTGATAAACAAAATGGAGTTGGTCTTCACATATGAAACCATTCAGAAATGCAATTAATACATGCGTTAATTATATATGTACTCATTTCTGAATTTGTTTACCTTAAAGTATATTTTACCATTTTAAAACGACCATCAATAGTCAGAAAGGACAAATGATACCCAAAGTACAAGCTCGCTAGCCTTCTAAGAATTCACATATTGCTACCCTGCAATTTGGCTGCAAGCCTTGAAAGTTGCATGCAATATTTAAGGCTTCAGCCTGCCATGAGATATGTTAGGCATATTAGTAGGTATTCTGCAGTATCTGCATATGTTGCATCTTGTGTGTGGTAATAGCCTGTTGTGGGTGGATTCTTGAGCATCTAGATACGGTCTCCCCTCTTAAAACTGGAAAACAAAGATTCTAAGTATTTTTTCAGTTTTCTGATTTGAATTAATATTGCACTTGTAGATACTATATTTCTGTAGCCCAGGAGGAAAACCATGCAGCATTGCCATATTTCATGTATCAGGGCTTGATACACAGTGTGTCCCACCACACTATGGTTCTCTGTTGCCAAATGCATTTTTCTTCTCAGGAGACGATTGACATCAATTGGTGCTGGTAATGAGGCAGTAGGTTAGTTGGTCACTAGTCTGTTCCTCTAACAATAATGCCTTGTTTTTTTAGGATCCTTCAAGAAAGATTTTATAAGTATTGTTGATACTGTCTTTTATGGATCTTTTGGGGTTTTATATGCAAATTGCTTTTAGAGATTTCCCTTTTATGTAGCACTTTTTTCTCTTCTCCCCTTGAACTTCCATGACTTCTTACTGAACATTAGGAAGGTATTATTAATTTGTCAGCAATGGGGAAACAGTCAAAAATTTGATCAGGGAATGGATTGAATACATCAAGATGTTTTTGGGGTTTTTTTTAATACTGTTTGGTTCATTCATTTATTTATTTTTGGTTCCTTAAATGGTCTGTAAGGAGAGAATCTATTTGATAGAAGTCTGAAGTGAAGCCAAATGAGAGACTGATTTACTCCAGAAATACTACTCTGTTTAGCAGATTTGTTTGTACGACTTCTCACTTGGTAGCAATCATTTCTTAGTTTGTATAAACATAGTCCACTTTCCAGAATTACTCTTCATTTGTATAAGGGCTCTAGTCTTTTACGTACTAGATATCAACTTTGGGAGTGTGAAGACCTTATTCAATGACATACCAAAGTCATTACCTTCTGAAAAAGCTAGTACATTAAAAACATCTGAGAACATTTCTTCAGTTTCATCACAGCATTGGTCTTTTCTGCTCAGTGGCAGACTTGAAAAATTTGACAGGGTAACCTAACACTTCCAGAACAGTGTTAGAAGAAAGATGCTCCTGTGCATAAAAAGTAGAAATAACATTATATAAACCACACTTCATATCCCTAAGCCTTTTGGGGTCTGGGTTATTTTTTTAATTTTAATGGAGGGTATACTGAATGCTGACAAACAATTATTGCTATCTTTGTAATGTCTTCTCTAGGCTCTATTTGTATATTTGCCTTCTATTTCTTTTCTTATTTGTGAATGAATTTTCCAAGAGCCAGGTAGACCAGAAATTTCCAGCAGTGGCATTGGGTGTTTTCATGCCCAGAATAGGCATGAGGAGTCCCTGGCAGGGCAAGCTATATCCTAGTGTGCCTCAACGCTTCCCCTGAAGGAGAAAAGCTAGGGGAGGAAGAGGGCAATCCAGTTCTTATGCCCATTCAGCCCCTGGCCTTCTCCCCCGAGGCTGTCAGCATGGGTGTTAATTAGTGTCAATTGTGACAGCCAGGAGTGGGACTGGTGCCACAAATGCATTTGCTAAACTGGTCTGCCAGCAAACAGTCCACAGATGGACATGACTTTCATTCACCACCAACTTGGGCTGTGATGTAATGCAGACCTAAAGGTAAAAGTTGTCTAATTTATTGCTATCCCCTGTGGATGCTGCACTTCTCCTATATTCCTTTGTTTTTAAAAGAAATACTGGAAGGTTGCAGTTCAAATGTTTCATTTTCCAATTTTAGTTCTTTTCCTCCCTGTGGTAGAACGCTCTGTAATACTTCGATATTGATGAGGATATTTTCTCAAAGGCATCCGAGGCCTCTGTTTTTCAGGGATCAAAGGAAGGAATAATCTGGATTTTTGCAAATGAATACATGACAACATTGATGTTGTATCTTCAGTGAATTGCAGAGTTAATGTGCTTCATCTGCTCTAGAGGCTATTCTAATACTAATGTGCTTTTACGTCTTAAAAAAGTCCATGACCTAAATACAAATAGGAAATACGGTATGATTTGACCATTTAGTTCTTGAGAGAGGCAAGGTTTTCTGGCCTACCCTGGATGTTCATGTCCTAGTTTAGCTTCACTCCCATCCTTTTTTTTTGCTTTTTACTATTTTCTGCAAACTCTGGCATTATCATTTCAATCCATTGATTCTTTGGCTCTGGGATCACCAGATACTAAGGTCTCATTTGTACTCCTCTCCACCTGTTTGAATGGCAATCAGAGACCCCAGCTGCCAAGCTCTGCAATATTTTGCTCAGTTGAGGATTGTGGTTGCCATCAATGCAGATTTCATTTCTTTATGCTGGCAGCTTTAACATTACCACTAGGCTTGCCATAGGTACAGACACAAGTGTTTTGGTCACTTATTCTTTTTAGACATAGTCTAAAAACATGTAAAAAATGTGCACAGGCAAGTTGTTCTTTCATCCAAATTTACTTTATTAAACAGGCATGACATTTTCAAGGTGGGGGCACGCAATTGCGCTCTGCACTTGGCATCACGTTCCTGCACTGGCGGAGATGTTTGTGCTGCCCTTGGCATTCCTCCTCTATGTTTTTCTCTGTCACTCTTGGGGTGGCTTTGGCAGCTGCACTGGCCAGATGCAAAGCTCTCGCCTCTTTTCCAGCAGAGGCATGTGAGGTCTGTGTAAAAAGCTTTCTGGCAGAGACTCTGTGTTTTGCCTCGCTCTGCTTTGCTTCCCCAAGATTTGTTCTTCATCCTATAGATTTACTATCTTCTGACCCACAAACAAGCCTGAGGAATTCGGTTGCGCTGGGTGGGTGTTTGGAAAGAAAGCAGCTTACCACAACGCACGCAAAAAGCCCTATAAGTGCCTGTGCCTGCTCCATTTCTGAAGTATAAACAGTTACTTTGACATTTAATGAATATGTCGTCTTATATCTTGGAAGCACAGCAATACCATACACCCCTTTAGAATAAGCAGTTCTGTTAGCAGAAAGATTAATAATGCCTGCTTGCAAGTACGGCTTTTCTGATCTTCATTAAGTAGTGAGCTCAAGTTTTCCCCCGATGAAGACATTTTAATAGTCTCTCTCTCCTTGAATGGTCTGCCTGCTTTCACAAAAAGTGAAGGAACTTCTTATTTTGCAGGCTACTACCCTTTGTCTAATTGCTGGGAATTGTTCAACGGGTTCAAGAGTTACTGTAAGCATGCATACTCCAGGCAAAAAAAGGAGATACAGTTTTCCTTTATCTGTCAAAATAGTCAGGACAAATTCAAGTAGGAACGTTACTGCTGATCTCTGCCAAGCTGACAGTGTCCTGGAGCATTTGTGCTGGCAACAAGCAATATGCTTCAATAATTTCCCTCCAATGTTAATTATTGTTAAGTATTCCTTTTTTTAACAAATAATAAAGATCCACCTTTGGAAGATTTTGTCCAAGTTAGTGAATTTGGTAGCCTAACACTTTACTTTAGGATATTTTAGTTAAATAACCAGGAAAAATTCTGGCTTTGATCACTGTACCTGGAGGACAGAATAGTTAAACCTTTTGTCCCCACTAGAATTCAGGAATTAAAGCATTCCTATATAGAGCCACACAACAGTGGCAAAGGAGATATAACTGGCCAGCAGGTCCCCCTGCCTTGCATGGGGAGAGCATTTTGAAAAGTGAGGAATATTCTGTGATCCTGATGGTTATTTCTCTTTGAGCACACGAAAGCCTTGATGGTTGTTCTCTTCAGATTGTAAAATGATTTGCTGTTTTGATGCTTGGGATTTGGGTTGTTGGAAATCTTTTCATGTTAAAGTTAGTTATTCACAAATGGTAATAGTGGTAATATTAGCAGTATACTTTGTAACTTGTCACTTTATCATCTCAGTCTTTATATATGAATCAGGTGGGATTTTTTTCTTTTCATCTCTTATGGATTAACGGGCAGAGATATATGACTTGTACAATATGATTCAGTGCCAGACTCAGGAATAGGAAGTGGGAGCCATGGCCTCTGTCCCGGGCCTCTATTTAGTAAACTGCCACAGAAGTATGTTTCTGCCCTTTATAGCTCATTTTTTCTAAATATTTTTGTTCCACCTTACCTGTTCCATTTTTATAGTTGCAGACATCTATAAAGGCGCCCATCAAGAAGCATTCAAGTGTCACAACATTAAATAAAAGGCAAAACCTTAAGTCTAAATAAATAGTGCATACTTAACACTGCTTTACCTGTAAAACTGTTTCTCATACTGATGAACAATTGTTTGATTTTTCTAAAGAAGATTCCTGAGGGAATCACTACTGCTGTCATATAAAAGCCAGATCCAAGATGCTTCAGCTAAGGAAACCCATGAGGAGGATGTTCATTATCTGATGGACCGTTAGGTGGAGCACTGTGTCCAGAGACCTTCAGCACCAGTAAGGTGAAGCCAGAAGGCTGCCACTGGGGATGCTGGGCGCTTGGGATGGTGATGAAGGAATATTTCAGTTAGGTCAATAGTTTTACTGTATATAAAGATCACAAGAAAATCGAGCCATTGTGTTTGATGTTCTGAGGTCGTTGAGTTGCTGGATCACCACGGACTTCATAGTTAATAACCAGCACTTCAGTTTGCACCTGGAACAAGACTGGCACTCAGCAGGAGCCCAAGAGCAGGTGCAATATGCTCTTGTCCATTTACTCATCCTCTATGGCAGGCAGCCATGTCCTGCACCAGCTGAAGCTGCCAGATGTCCTTTGGGTCAGTCCCACATCACATGCATTGCAGTAGTCAAGAGTTTTATTTGCTGCTTGCTTTTGTTGACTGTTCCTGCCGGTGCCACTACCTCAACCTGTCAGTATAAAGTTCCCAGTATAATTCTGCATGCCTCCTGGGGAATACCCTTAGGATGAAGGGGACCTAATTTGAGGTGGAAGTCTCCTATTGCCTGTTAAATTTTTAGCTTTCTCTGTCTGATCAGATAGCACATTAGCTATCGTAGCTGTCTTTTTAGCTGATTCTCTTTAGTAAATCACCTGCTCATCCTGCCTTTTATGCATAGGAACAGTAAATTTCCCTTTGTCAAGAAATTCCCTTAAGTCCCTACAAAATGATATGTTACATTCTCTAATTATTAACTTCTTATCTTCTTTTTTTTTTTTAAAAAAACATCAAACTTGGTAGTGCTCCCTTTCAAGCTGAATTGGCAGAACTTGCTGTACCATATACTATTGTCATTCAGTTCAGGCTCTTTCTCTAACGGCAGCAGTTAGCTGAAGTAACAGCCCCAGCTGACTGTAAACGTAGGTTATAATTTTCTGAGATGACTTCTCATTGTGGTGTTTGCCTGCTTCATGAGACAGTGAAGAACATCAAACATGTCTTCATAAACATCATAAATTTTTATTTACAATTATAATTGCGGCACACGTTTAAAAGTTTTGTGGGTAGGAAGCAGGATTGATCTCTGGTTGACATTTTTAAGAAAAACTGCTACTGCAAAATGAAATCATTCACTCTCCTTGGGCTGAGCAAATTGGAATAGTGTTTGTTTATATGAAACAAAGGAAAGACTGCACCTTATTGGGTGACCAATGTTATATTCATATTTTATGAGTTTTTTAACTTTTTGTCACAGTGATCCTGCATATCCTGATTTCTAACTATTTGACATTTTTGTTTTGATTTTTTTTTCGAATTGTTACTAAAAGGGCAGAGTTAAGGTTGCTTGGCTTGCTTTATCATGTGCCTGTATAATTATCTTTTATTCACAGCCTTAACTTGATTTTTCTGGGCTTTTATTTCTTGGGTTTTGGGTGGGGTTTTGATTTTGCTTGCTTTTTTTTTTTTTTTTTAATTGTTTGGAGGTTTGTTTTGGTTTGTGGTTTTTTTTAATAGCTATGCAAATTCTTACAGGGTTTGTTTGCTTGCCCTTAATTTGCTGATATATACTCTCAAACTCTACTGTTGTGGGTTTTTTTTTTCCTCTATGAGAATATGAAATGTTTGTTCTCATGGCAACAGTGCCCCTTTTCCTGTAGTCTCAGGTTTAAAGTGTAACAAGCTTGAGTGTATTTGTTTGTACTTTAGTAATATGCACATCCCCTATGTGCCTATGCTGCTGTTTCCCTGATGGGAACCAAGAGTGCTGTGAATCCTCATTCACCAATCTTTCTCTCCTCTTAAATGTCATAGCTGTCAGCAAAGGAGTGATGTAAAAAATATTAGAACAAGATTTTCTAGATTCTTCTGTGATCTGCTGCTACTTTCTCTCATGCAGCAAGTGATGGGAATCATTCATCGGGGACAGCTTAGAAAATGATAGCAGCTGAGTAAATCTGACTCAAAGAATTAAATATCATGGATCAAATGGGCTTGTGCCAAACTTTCCCACTGGATTTAATGTAAGACTCTGACCCTTGCAGTATTACAAAAGTGGGTCAAATTTTTTGTGCTTGTACAGTAGGTCTTTTGACATTTTGCCAACGCCAGTATGCACTATCAAAGGTTTTATCATCAGCTGCCAAAGAGATAACTACAAGTTTTGAATTCCAATAAAGAGTGTAATTGAATGGACTGTGTCTCAAGAAAATAACAGGGGGGAATGGATAATGGTGGGTGTTAGGCCTCTGTTGCCATGAGGAAATTTGGCACTGAGGCTCAGCTGGAGACTAGATGGCAGAGATGACAATATCAGAAAGGAGAGATTTTTATCCTTGCACATAGGAAGATATTTAAATTTCAGTGCCCCTCTCAGACCTCTGCAACCATGAGTCAAGGCTGTTCTGTTGTGTCCAGGAGGTGCAGGTGGTCAACACTGAAAAGATGGTATGTGGCTCAAAAGAGAGCTTTTCTTCTCTATTTTCTTCCCTTAAGTACTAGTGGCCTAGTCCTTATCTTGACCATTGACCTCTCACTCTGACTCTCCTAATTTTAATACAAAGATTTTGTGATTCTTATCGTAGAATCGTAGAATGGTTAGGATTGGAAGGGTTGTTTGTACTCCTCAGCTCTAGCGAGCCAATGCTCATTTTTCTCAAAGTAATAATGGTACTCTTCTTTACAATCCCTCTTCTGAGTTAGAACTGAGGAAATTTTTATTGCTGCAGTCCACAGTTCATCTGACAGTTCATCCAGTCTGTAGCTTTGCATCTTTTCCATCTTGCCCACCTTGCTCTGTCATAGGGGCTCCACAAGTAGGTGAACCTGAAGTTCTCAGTGCAGTCACTTTTTCCCCTTCTCATATTAATGGCATGACAGCTCATCATTATAGGAGTATTTATAGTGTTGCTAACTGCTTCACAGCCTCAGGTGGGGGATAGGAGAATTGAGAGCTAAGGATAAACCAGTGCTGGATATCCATCATCCACAGCAGGTCTTAGTTCATCCAAGGCAATGGTGAAGTGATGCCAGAGGTACACAGGGCAGCTTAATGGTGTGTCAGCCAATGCTGCAATTGTAGAAGCTTGACTTTTGTCCAAAATGAAACAACATCGAGTCTTCTAAAATGGCGATAATCCTGCTTATATTACCAGGGTGATACTGGAGGGGATCATTTATCTGTGAGTGTGCTGTGTAACATCAGACTGGTTGCACACCAGACTCAGCCTCCCTTACAGATCTTATAACTCTTAATTCTGGCAGCACAGAAGTTAATAGTTTAGGAAAATCTTGCTTTTTTTTTTTATAATTAAGTCTGTAGAAGGTAGAAATCAACAGTACAGTGCGTTTTCCCAGCAGAGACTGTAAATTAATTAGGAGCAATTTGCTGTCAGAAACAATTTCCATAATTTTAAGTAAAAAACCAGAAAACCCATTTTTATCCTGAAGTGATTTAACTCCTGTGAAGATGAATTATGTGAAATCACAATTTACCTGCTCCTGGCTCCCGGTACCCAGAACGATGTGGATGACAATTCAGGTGTTGGTTACTACTGCTGGGGCAGAATTTCTGAGAGTGATGCCCTCTCCCCACACTGTTCAGATCTTGACCTTTTCATAACAGAATTGTCTTTGACACTTGCAAATTCCTGTCAGGAGATAATGAACAAATTGCAGTGCTAATCGAACACAGGCCTTTTCTAGGCTTTTGCCTGATAGTCACGCAGCAAAGGTCACAGTCTAACTAATGAGGGCTTTGGGTGATACCTACACAATATGTGGGCTTTTCTGAAAGGCCAAAATTTATGGGTGCCACTTGGGGACAATTCAGCTATCACAAGCATCTTAGAAGTACAGGAAGGCATGATCCATCTATCACTAAAGCTCCATTATTGGACTTAAACACTCAGCCTCATATGCATAATTGCCAGACCTTGGGCTCCTCAAAAGGCCTCAGTGTCATTATGATAGATCCTCCTCCCTGTTTACCAGGAAGAATGAACATGAGGTGGTCCATTGTGGCATTTAGTATTCCAGGCCATCAGGATTTTAGGGTGATTTGCAGATACCAGGTCACTGGGATACTGATTTAAATGAAGGCAACATTTGCAAAATCATAAATTTCTCCTATGAAGTCTATTATGTGGATTCCTTTCTGCAGCTGATAAGCATTGAAAAATTTACTGCTCCACACTTGCATTTTCTTCTTTTTTTAGTGGCCTTTTCAAGTGTGAACATATTTATTAGTCCTTTCTTTCTTTCCTGATGTACAATTAAAGTAGTCTGACCTCTAGCTGCCAAAGGTTTCACCAAGATACATTTTAAAAACTGTGACTTCCAGAGGATAAAATCTGCTGTGTGACACGTATACTTTCTTAAAACTCTTTCCAGATATTTAGGAATTATAGGCTAGAACTGAAAATGCACTAAAAGATAAACTAGGGCACTATCCTCAAAATCCACAAGTTACCTGCAGAATATTAAACCAACCTGGAGCTGGTTTGCAGCAATGGTGCTCAGCTACTTTCTCAGTGTGCTAGCACCAGATCGCAATCTAAGCAATTACATTTGGGCTGGTCTCAATCCTTTTCCGCTGCAGACAGTCTGATGCCATTTCCTCTCATAATAAGGTCCGTAGGATTGTCATGTGCAGTTCAACAGCTGCTGCATTTCAGTGGTGGGTGAAGTGATCCCTACATTGGGATATAGTTAATATATCAGTTTGGCTTGCACTCTCGGATGCTGTGGGATGTAAGGTGTGACATAAATGAATGTTATATAAATATTTTTGAGTTCTAAAAATACAGGCTACAGCAAATGCTTCAATTAGAATTGACAGCATAATCAGAATCTACATTTCATACTACAAGGACGGTGCCTTGTGCAATAGTCTGCTAAGTACCACCCAGCATTACTGTGCACTTCCAGATCTTCAGAGAAATGATGACATGTGAGTTTTGTTAGTCTGTGTACTCTTTTTCTTTCATATTTACTTAAAAATAGCTTCTTTTTTTTTTTTTCCCTGTTAAAAGATTATCTTGAAACTGTCTTTGCTTACTGACAGATTCAAAACCAACACCAGCTGAGGATTTCTGTTTCAGCAGTGCAATACTTGCTGAATGTCTGAGTACGTCTTCACTTATAGAACTTCTGAAAGGCAATGAAGACACCCTCTCCTGGTCATCCCCTGAATGCACTAATTTATTTTTAAATAAGCCTGCAAGTTCTATTTGTGTGTGTGTGTTTATTTAAGAATATATTTGGAAAACAGTGCTCATTTGAACTCACTGAGTCTGATACAGTAAAATGAGACATCTCTTTCAAACTAGCATCACCATGTGCATCATATCCAAGTCAAGGTAAGTTGTGCTGGATACAATTAAGTTTGGACACACTGGTCCATGCAGTGAGAAGCACCTTGTATAATAGGGCTTGAACATTGCCATCAAGACCAAAAGCTAAATGACTCCAGGGTTTATCTGTCCTTAAAGTTTTGATTTAGCGTTGGGATTTTTGTTGTTCAGTATAAGGTGCCTTAAGTCAGCAAGATTTTGCTTTGAGTCACTTTACAATCTCCCCTCCAAGTAAATCCTGTGCCCATTGCTCTTCCTACTCACAGTGGCAGCACCTGAAAGACCAGATGTAACATTTGTTGAATGATGGGCATATCTGGGTTGTAGCAGCAGTTATGAGAAAAAGATGTTTTTGTGCTTTGCTTCACTAACAACACCTACTTTGTGGAACCTTGTACCTTTGAGGGAAATTGCCTGCCATAAGCTATGCAGCTCATCTCAAAACACAGTCAGGTCTTTCCCATACAACATCTAGCATAAACCCTCAGAATTTTAGATTGGATATTAGGAAAAAATTCTTCACTGAAAGAGTTGTCAAGTATTGGAACAGGCTGCCCAGGGAAGTGGCTGAGTGACCGCCCCTGCAGGTATTTAAAAGAATGTGTAGACACGGCACTTAGGGACATGGTTTAGTGGTGGACTTGGTAGTGTGAGGTTAATGGTTGGACTTGACCTTAATGGTCTTTTCCAACCTAAATTATTCTATGATTCTATGTTTCTGATATTGTGTATATAACTTGCTCTGATTCAGACAGAATCATCTGCTATTTTGCCAAGGCATACACTGACCATCACATTATCTTGTTTGGAAATAAATATATAAAAACAAGATGAAAGCATGAAAAATCTGTGTATAGGTTATACACAGCATGGGTGCATCAGCCACGACAAAACCTCTCCAACAAAATATATACTTTTTCAAAAACTGTATATATGCAGTGTTTGGCACATAATACATTGATGATTATACTTCAGACCACTTAGGCATTGCTAGTGATCACATGCAACTAGTCTGCCTTCTTATGAGATCCTTCAATTTGTGAGATCCTTTGCTCTTGCAAGTTATAAAAAAACCAGTTTATTATAATAGGAAAATCTCCCTCATCAGCATCCAGCCTCCAATTCAAGGTCTCCCCTTCAGTCTTCCAAGTGCATATACTACTCTAGATCTTCTCTTAGTTTAACAACTGTTTTTTAAATCCAAATTTGCAGATGTTGCTTCAGCCAGAATGGGTTGAAATACCAAATACTAGATCAGTAGGGGACCTAGGAAAAAACGTTTAATTTCTTTTCACCAGAATTAGGCCAGGATTTCGAAAGTTCCATGGAGTCCAGACCTGCCCTCTGACAACTGCTGTTTCTTCATCCTTGTTATGCTCCTAGTCCTGGATATAAGGACAGCTGCACCCTCTGGGATTCTCTGGGCTGCTTGTGGCTGCAACATATCTGAGCTACAGCCTTGTTACTAATCCCAAATGCTTCTCTCACCTGTGAGCACAGACTCCCATAGTTATTCCATATGAACAAGGATGTCTTAGTGTGGGATGTTTTGATGCATCCTAATCTGGATATATTCTTGACATAATGTTCCTGCAGCCTTTTAGTAAACTTCTGAGGAAGTGTTTCAGAGAAAAAATTTAACAGGTGTGTCAGGGCATAGTCTGAGTGTACCGATGGACAGCATGGGTAAATCAGTGTTGAAACTCTTCATTGACAGGCAGTTCTGTGACTAGGATAGTCATAATTGTATCCACAGTTGTTAATTATCTTTCTGGAATGTTGGGGTTTTTTGTTGGGTGTTTTTTTTTCCTTCTTCTGCATAAGTCTTACTTGCTATTGAAAGCAATTGAAAACATTTTTGCCATAGGATAGGAGAAAGCTTCACACCTCAGGTCACTAGGAACACACTGATCTCTTGGTGCAGATGTATGGGAGGAAATGTGTGAACTCTCACAATGCGAAGGTGTTAAACTTTACCAAATGGACTCTCCTATAACCTCTTTGAGACCTGCTGCTATCCATTATAACAGAAATAATTTCCATCTGATTTTATAAGTGGTTGCTGCTGGTGGGATTTAAGCAGTAGGGTCCTCTGATGGTTCCACCTGAATTTGCTTTGAAATACCAGATGGGTATCGGATTCTTACATGCACTGTATTTTTGTGTATAATAATGTTAAATATAGTGTGTTCTTAGCCTTGTCATATAAATAAGAATGGTATTTAGATAAAACATTTCCCAAACTGGGAAGATCATTGTAATTGAGAACATATGTGGCTGCAAGAGAAACTCAGTAAAGGCAAATAGTGAACTTAGCAGTGTCCTATATATTAAACATTTTGCAAAAGATTGAAGCTAGGGGAACGAATAATCCAAGTAAATGAGTAAAATTCCTTGTGTTGTTTGAGGGGAGGAGATATTGTTTGGCTCAAATTCAAGAAAGTGCTTAAAGGCGTGTTAAACTTTAATGAGGTAAATAGTCTCATCTCTGTGGTGCAGAACATTTAGGCTTAATTTTAGGCACACGCTTAACTTCTTTGCCAAATTGGGGTCTAAAAAAGAGTTATACTTTTGCATTTGAGAAGCAGGAATAAAAAACAGGAATGATATCACATGACTTCTATATTTAATCACAACTACTGAAGGCAGCTGGGATTTTGAATACAGAATACTTAAAGAAAATGTTCTTGATCAATCCATAGAGAAATACTCAGAGGGAGAAAAAATATATACAGTAAATTTGAATAACGAACAATTTTGAGGAAATTGCAATCTGCTTGCAGACATTTGGAGAGCAGAAAGGAAGCTAAATTTGTTGAGTAAGTTACTTACTGTGATCTATTCTCTTGGCTCTAATTAGAGGGAAGTAAGCAGTAAGGGAACCCAGAAAATGAGACTGCTGTGGACTGAAGTGCCCAAAGAGAAGACTTTA
Organism: Antrostomus carolinensis; assembly: GCF_000700745.2. Taxonomy (NCBI): domain Eukaryota; kingdom Metazoa; phylum Chordata; class Aves; order Caprimulgiformes; family Caprimulgidae; genus Antrostomus; species Antrostomus carolinensis. The sequence continues at coordinate 50,198 of NW_010315882.1, forward strand.
AGTTGGAAGGGTTTTTTTAAGTGGATTATTTTTCCCCAAGTATTCTTTAAATAGGGGGGAGGGAGGGACGGGGGACGGGACACGACGACGACGACGGAATAGTGCTTTGAAATGTTCATTTGAAAGAAATGCTAACTGTTTAAACAAACCACATTGATGCTTGACAAATTTGACAGAAAACATGTTTTCTTTGGAATTCAAATTTTTTAGATTTACTATAAAAGTTAACTGTATCAGTTAACAGCAGATAACTCTGTAATTTTTTAACATTAAGGCTTATTACTATATTACCTAAGTATCTGCATTGCCTACTTCAGCTCAGACTTGCTCATTAGTTGCATTTAGTTCACAATACAGCAAATTGTTCTATCTTTCAACACCTCACATGACTGACGGTTGCTGTGTGAAGTACTAAAATATAACAACTGTCGCTATTGTTTCTTCTAAACAAAGCTTCCAGACATCAAATGCGGGGTCATACCTGGAAACTATTAAATTCAAACATTCCCCTGATCAGGCCACCCCTTGCTTCATAAGAAGTCCAGAGTGACAGTCTCTCTATGCAACAAAACTTGCTGTTTGTAGTAACAGGAAAACTCATTTGTGGAAGGCAGAACTTTCTCAGACTGGTGGTGGAAAAAAAGGAAATCTGTAGGAACACAAACTATCACATATCTGTCTGCTCCAAGCTCAAGGCATATTTCTTTAGCCTTATTTTCTTCAGCACAAAATATAGAGTAGCAGTGCATGTTTATAAATAAACACCACACTACCAACTAATTAAGAGAGTTCTCTCTTATCATCAGTATTAGTAACCCAGTGTAACCCATGATAAGATGGCACTTGGATAGATTTTGTCTTGTCTGTTGTTCCAGGAAGAGAGTTAGGGGCTCCTACTTTGCAACTTTGATGTGCTTGTAGTCCCAAGTTCCTTTACACTTTTTAAAAAGCATAAATTACTTTTATTATTTTAAAAATCTTTCCTACACACTTAAACGTGTATATGGTGGGGTGCTTTTTAATTGTTTCCATATCTGCTTTTAAATACAACTTCTACTGCAAATTTCTACAGCTTGTAGTGCTTCTTTTTGTGATTACTGCATCACAACTTTGAATTCTCTTAATGGAAGCTCTTCTTATACACAATTAATTGGACATGCTTGCAGTACTTGTGTCTTAATACTGCAACTGGGCAAAAATACAAGTGAAATGGTTTCTCCCTTCTGCATTTATAAATAAAAAATAATCTGTCTGGAATTACCAGTTACTTCAGATTTCTCACAAGCAAAAGTGATAGATTTTAGGCCAATAATTTTCTGTTAGTCAGCTCCTAACAGAGGAAGTGGTGCCAATTCTCGCTTGAACAGTCTCAGGCAGCGAACGCCAGGACCTCATTCCTTCCTATTTCTTCTCTCTACTAACCACACTCTTGTTCATGCCACTCAGATCCATGTTTTTTCCCCTTGATTTCATTCATTGTATGGTAGCCTTGCAGGATTGTTCTCAGGGTAGAACAGCTTGTTGAAAGTTTATAATAACAATTACACCTACTCCAATCACTAAAGTGTAATCTTTATCTTAATAAAAAAAAAAAAAAAAAGGGAAGGGGAGGGGGGGAAGAAGAAAAAATATACATCACAAACTACTCTGAAGTTCTGCTTGAGTTATTTTTCAATTACAGCAGGTGAAGCAGAACAAAATTGTTACAGCCATTTATTGATTGTGTTACTATCCATTAAGGTACAACAGTAGTAGTCCATCATATTGTGTAACAACTTAACTATTTAAAATAACAAAGGCTTCCTATTGTTTCCCTTTTTGCCATTATCCTGACAAACACATTCTACTTCTGTGCTGGAAATCAAATTCAGGAATCATAATGAAGAAATTTTGTATTCAAGTTGACATTATTTCTTCCCCTAGCTATTGAAATTCTTCAGCTTTTTTGTTGAAAAATAACTGAAGCAGAACAAAGGTAATGAAATATATTAATTATATTAATGATGTTTTACTGAAGCTGGCTGCTTCCTAAAGAGAGTGCATATATAAGAAGAGATTCTATCAATGGTTAGGCGATTAACAGATAATACTGTCACAGTTGTAATTTTAACTGCTATGAAATATTAAGCCATCTGACTGACAAACCCTTTGGAGTTTTAGGCTGAACAGCGAAGTTTATCAAGTCTTCTAAGGTGGCTGGATGCTCTTTGCTAGGGAGGAAGCCAGTGGCGTTGTGTAATGAATGGCAGATTTAGCGACTGATATCATAGCTTTTAGATGTTGGTGACAGCAGACCAGGGGAGTGCTCAGTCCAGCAGCAAAGAGGTTCATAAACTAGGTGTTAAGCTGGAGCTGGTAAGTGGTGTTCGTGATGACTGGATACCAGCACCCAAAAGCAATAAATAATGATATAACATTGCAACTAAAATGCAGTAGTTGTTGTTCGTGTATTGTAAGTCTGAAGAAGAACTGCAAGGTCTTGAGCTGGCTGCTAAAACTACCCAGTAAATTTTGTGTGTGTGTGTGCACACATTTGTATGCATTTAATAAACATCTCTGCATCTTCTTGGCCTCAAGTTGTGCCAAGAGAATTTTAGATTGGATATGAGGAAGAATTTCTTTCCTGAAAGTGTTTTCAGGCATTGGAAGGGGTTGCCCAGGGCAGTGTTGGAGACCCCATCCCTGGAGGGACTGAAGAGTCATGTAAACATAGTGCTCAGGGACATGGTTTAGTCAGGGACTTGTCACTTTGATGTTATCTTAAAGGTCTTTTCCAATCTTGGCAATTCTGTGATTCTGTGGTTCTTGGCAGCCTAATGGGAAAAACTTTCTAGATCTGTTTGGGACTGTGGTAAAAATGTGCCCCCACAGAGAGGGGAGGTTTTCCCCATGTGACAAGGAGAAGTCCTTGCCCCTATCAATGGCAGTCACCACTGCTTAGGGAGACGGGTGGGAGAACAGGGCTGTGTGCAGTGTTACTTCTTCCTGTAGGCTCTAGCAGGTTTTAGCCTGATATATCACAGTATATCAGGCCTGTGTGGTATTCAGTTTATTCCATGTTTATTTTCATGAGTTCTTGCTTCCACCCACATACCAGCTTAAACTTCCTACTCATAAGAAAAAAAAAAAATCTTAAGAAAATGAAGATGACAAATAAGATCCCTTTTCTACCAATACTCGTAAAGAAATTATTAGGACAGGAGCCAGAGTCCTTTTCTCCATGGTATTGACCATGCCTTAACCTTGTGGCCACCTTTCTTTCCATTTTCAGTTGTCATACCATTCTTCCCTAGCACTGAAAATCTTGTGGTGTTGTGACAACTGCTAACATAAAATATCCATTGCCCGTTGCCGTAACCACAACTACTCTGAACTTATTCACTACAAATAAGCTTCAAGTTTCTTGTACTTACCTTCAAGTAAATTAGATTGTCTGTTTTAAATGTCCATTTAAAGACAAAGCAAAGTTGGCATTCAGACTACAGCATGGCTTTGTTGTATTGTTATTTCTGTCTTAAAATCCCTAATGAACATTTTTGGTTTTGTAATCATTGGGAAGTTTTGTTGCCAGTGTCTGCGTCCTGCCCTGCTGTCACTGTGTGTTTGTGCTCTTGCAGCTCTCAGATGTCTTTTATTTGACTTGTACAGTAAATACCTGTCAAACCCCTGAAGTTGTTTTATCAAAAATCCCTTTGATCTCCATAATTGATGCTGAAATACTCGATATGAATACCAGTTGTGTGTGTCAATGTTCTTTAGGATCGGCTTGAGAAATGTTTTTGTAGGGGAATGCCTCCTGCATTTGTGCAGTTTGGCTGAGGACACACGGAACAAACACAAGCTGCACATTGGGACTGGGTCAACACTGGCTGACCTTTGTGCTTTCAGATCTCTTGGGTATTCTTTCTGAGCATATGAAAAGGTTGAAAAATAGATAATAGACCACCTTGAAACATTATTGTGCACATATCTGTTACTTCTTCATTCACCTCTATAGATGTTAGGCAAAACGTAGACACCTTTGAGCCCAATTTGGTTCTTGCATTAGTGCAGGTTCACTAACGGCCGTCCAAGTATTGTTTGTTTACTTGGTGATGAAGTAACAGGTCACAGATAACTTTGTGTCCCTGAACTAGCAGATGCCCTGGGAATGTGTTGTGTGATTACCCATTAGGGGTTAATTTTGTTCTCAAAGCACATTTGGGAGTGTGTTCAGGCAGCACATAGAATGAAGGCTGAGAATCAAAGCAAGCAGGCTATCTCTTCCCACAGATCTTGCAGCAAAATTTAGGAGCTGAACGATGCAACATGTGCATAAAAGCTTGATAATGTTTTTAAAACATATCACTTGAAATATGTTAACGCATATGTTCCTTCATTTAGAACTCTTTCAAAATACATAATTTGGCCCTTTAGTTTTACACCCAGCTCATTATGGCTCATATGCAAAGAGAAACCTTTTTAGAATTTTCCCCTGGTCTTTCCACAACACCAGCGTGACCTTTCTTTCCCACCTAAGCCTTGTAAAGTCCCTTCTCTCTCTTCACGTCTCACCCTCCAGCTCTTTCAATGCCGTTTCCAGTCTGGTGGGCGGTTTAACCCAGCAGTGTTTGCAAGGGTGGCAGCTAGCTCCAGTCTGCCTGAAGCAGGACTCAGCTTGCTCTCATTTCAAAAGTTTAAAGGTTTCCCATGGTTGAAATTTGCCCAATTGTCTGTCTGTGAATAACTGGTTCTTTTTAAGTATCAGATTAGTTTTTTGTTTTGTTGTTGTTTTGGGGTTTTTTTAATTATTTGTATCAAACAGGATAACAGAACTCCATTGTTACAGAAATTGTTGGTCAAACAGGCAAATCAAAGTTACATGTTAGTTTTACAAAAGAGTTTAAATTCAGTATGAGTGTACACACACATGTACACAAGCTATATATGAAGACCAGTCTAATTTCTCAGTCCCGGTAAGATAACAAGCCAGTAAGTAGAATGGCATTTTAATTCAAATACTGGAGGAGAAGCAGAAAAATCATTGCTCAGAATTTCCTCAGATAAGGCAAGGTAACTCTTTTCATACTGTATATTCAGTTAAATAAAATATGACCTTTACACAGCACTGGAAATTGGCCTTGAGCGCACCTCAAGGTGGAATTACCTTCGCTTCCCAAGTATCACATGCTGCAGGCTTCCACTGAGCCCTTTCCGCATGCATGCATATTACAATGCTAATTTTGTAAAGTCTCCAGTTACTCAGATGCATGGCTTAATCAAATCAGGCTCTTTCTCGATTTCTGAATTTTATATAATTTTGCTCTTGATAGTTCCCTTTCAAGGTCAAAAGGAATCTCTGTGCTTCCAGGAATATTCTACTTGCAGAAATTTTTGATGCTTTTATAGTTCCTGATTTTTATCGGAATTCCATTTGTCTCAGCAGATACATGGGCTGACTGGATGATATTTAACAATATCTGTAAGGAGCAGTGCTCTGGATCTGTCTCATTTCATGTAAAGTGGGGTAGAAACTTCTGTTTAAATTATTGCTATTAGATGACTTCCCTGTACACTAGGGTCATGAAGCTTGAGTCATGAGATTTTGAAATACCGGATGCTGATTGCAGTGAGAGGAACTAAGATGCTCACTTACTCTCTTGAACTTCTGAGCGTGCATATCGATGTGACCTGGTACAGAAATGTGAGAATCCAGGGAAGAAAGAAAGAACAAAACATTTACCACACTTTTCCGCCAAAGTCTAGCATTGAAAAGTTGAAAATTGGACTTAAGCAGGAAAGAAGCTTCCACATGATATCTTTTTTTGTGATTTTTAGCAGCTCTGTTTTGAGTTTGAACCTTACTCATTTAGCCTTTCGTTTCCGAATCAACAATATTGATGGATTGTATTTAAAAAAAACCTATTTTTTTTTCCTTTCTTGCTCCCCACATTTGCTTGCTGCATATTCTAACAGTACGTGAACAGCCAGAGAATACAAATAAATATTTTAGTATAATCTACAGCTCCATTTCTAATGCCTGGTAAATTGATCATTTTTTAGAAGTAAAAGTTTTATGCTTAATAGTTCAAGGATCTGCCTAACAGTATTTTCTGTATGCTGTTTAAACTAAAATACAGAAAATACATCAATTCTTGAAGTAAATTAAGTCTATATTTTGATAAGCCAGTAAGCATGACAGTTTATTCTTCAGTTCCCCCACAACATATGGGGCTTTCTGTTTATTGTCTTTCACTAATTTTCAGTATTTTCCGTTGAGCTTTTGTCAGCAAAGACATACGCTTCCCTCTGTGGTTTGTATTTCTTCAGAAAAACACTAGGTGAATTTGAGTAATTTCCTCTTGCAAGAATGTATTTGGTTTGAGAGTTTAGGTGAATTATACTCTGCTGATTAGTGAAGCAAGTGCTGTGCTCCATCTGCTAGAGAATGGGAATGGGATATTTATAACGTGATGGATGTTCCTGTTGGGTGGGTTTGTAGTGCTTCAATATGACTAAGCGGTTCACTAGGGTTGTAGGCTGCTTCGTTTGGTTTGTTTTAAAGAGGACATGCTGACTTGGGGATAGAGAATATTATCGCAGAACTGCGGCTTTGTGCAAGAATTACAATTAATGTATTCAGCAACAGGGACAAAGTTAAGGCATTCTGCCCTTTTAACAAGAAATCTGGGGAAACAAATGCAGAGAAATAGGAATTTATACACATGGAATATAATTTCTCAGTTATACGTGAATATTCAATGCTAGATTTTTTTTCTCCCCTCAGAGCAATTAGAGATGGTGAAGATGAAATTTCTTCTGCACTCCTTGTGCGGTGTCTAACAGAATGTTTCAGTTGTCCTAGTTTGTTCAGAATTACCCATCTACATTTTTAGAAATCTTCTAAAATTCCCATATTTATCCATCCCAAGAATGGATGGGTATTTCAGTGCTGCAGAAATGCTCCATGGTGTTGTTAGAGTGGCTCTAGCGAATGCATTCACCTGTTCCAGTAAGTGGAATGAACACTTGAAAATGCTGCTGTTCATTTCTTAACATACCTTTTCCTTACAGTATGAACAGAGTGACTATTTTTCAACTTCTAGAGATGACATAGTTATAATAAACCAAGAAATCTGAAAAAGATTTTTCCTGAAACCAGGAAAACTAATTAAGGCAGAACTATGTAAGTATATCTTGGTACTGAACTGTGTTGAAATCCATTGCTCTTTAAAAGTCAAAGGGACATATTCTTCTCTGAAGCAAAGCACTTGTTTTCCTTAAGGTCATAGAAAACAAAGCACATTATTTGAACAAATGTCAGAATAATATGTCTGTAATGAAATCTAGTATTTACTCGCTTTCAGCATTTGAACTGTGACAAATCTGGAAGGGAAATCAACAGCTACTGCTCTTGTTAAATAGTCCTTTTAATATTGCAAGTAAGTTTACATTGCTGGACCCATGTGTACCTTAATGATTCCTGGAAGTACTATGACTTGGCCCAAAGGAAAGCATGAACCTAATACTTTATTTTGTGTGAATTAAATGCAGCTAATTAAAGTGAAGGAAAATTAAAAAGAATTAGGTGAAATAAAAGCACTACTGTAAAGCTTTTATTAAACGCTTATACAGTGAATAAAGAATGTGCAGGAAAAAATGAACTGCTGATTCATTTATCTGCAGGCTGCTTACTGCAGCCTTCTGGTCGGTGAGTGAGGTACAGTTTTCTGTGCCTTACTTATCCTGAGTCAGGGCTTGTGAGGTCCTTTTGTCATCCAGAAAGGTGTCATGTATGAAATGATCAAATCTGCAAATGTGATTCCGCTTGCCACACCACAGAATGATCTCCTGCACCGATTGAACAAGTTACCTATTGTAAATGTTATGGCTAATGCACACCTTCTGCCAGTTTAGTTGATGCAAAATGAACATTTGCTTTCTTCTCAATGAAGTTAAGATTTTATAACCCACCCAGCTCCCAGTGAGGTAAGCTGAAACAGGTACAGATTCTACATGGGAAATTAAGACACACAATGCCAGAGAACTTGATGGTGATTGAATTAAGCAGAAGAGGTTAAACTTCACTTAGTCTGAATTTTTAAGAGATGTTTGTCTCCATCATTTATTTCTGGAGAATACTAATACTGATGTACTTTCTTAGAAAAGTATTTTCAAGAAGTTATCTGCATGCAGAGTGTGTGTGTAGAGTTTCATGCTCAGGTTAAGGGCTGGCAATAAGTTGATTGACAGATGGGGTCTAAAAGACCAGGAAGACAGTTTGACCTCCTGACTAAGAGCAACGTATAGGGCATTGTTATTGGGAGTCAAACATCCTAGTTCGATTTTGATGTCAAGAAACTTGATTCAGAAGTCAGATGTTACCTAATAACCAGGAGAGGCTTTTTATTTTGATGGAAGTGTGAGAGTAAAAGGTAGGAGGGGATAGTAAGTAGGCAAGATCAAGGTCAAGAACATTGATTTTGAAGGCTCTGTGGCACTTGAGATGGACAGTTGCTTTCACGGTAGTTACTAGGAGAGACAGAAGGGAAAATTTTATTGAAACAAACATGTGATCCTCTGAGGAGCAGAGAAAGGCTAAGGAAAAGTGAGAGAGGGAGTACCAGTGTCTGGGGGAAACCGTATAAAAGACAAAGCAAATGCATAGCGGAAGAGGAGTTATAGTAGATGAAGCAAAAATTAACTTGATTAAGTTGAGACAAAACAAGGAATTATGCTGAATTTGAAATTATTTTTTGAAGATATAAAACCTAAATGTTTCAGTTTTTGAAAACAAAATCTGGTATTATTGTCCTCAGGACACCTCAGTATTTTGATTTTTTTATTGTTTATTTGTTTGTTCTTACTTGGAAATAAAATACTTGCAATGCCAACGTTACAAATCCTGGATGATATCCAGCTTTTGCTGCTTTTATTGTACTGTAGGTCCCACAGAAGGACTATATTGTTCTTCCAACAAATTACAATGCATTTTTTCTGAACAAAATTTCCCTCTCCTGGCTTTGTCAGTGAGTCAGGGTTTTTACCCTAAGTGACTGCCTTTTCTGTATATGCCCAGCAGAACTCCGTTTGTGATGAGGGTGACTGCTCTGAAGAGGGCTAATGTGAGGGATAACAATCTCTGAGAGTGGGCTTGGTGCTCACAGTGAAACATACACTGAATGCACTAGTTCTATATATTTAGGTTCATTTTCTGTTCTTACTTATGCCTTCATATCTCTTATTTTCAGGTCATTTAAATAAGAGACATGTGGTGGGACTCTATCATTTAAGCAAAATTGGTATTCTGCCATCCATGAAATTGCATGGACACCTTCAACTTATCCCAAAGTGCAAATTATGTGTATTTCTCTCCTTTAAAAAGTCAATGTGAATAAGTGCTTAAAAATATGGGCCACAAAAAAAAAAAAAAAACGAAAAAAGCTCCCCCCCCCCCCCCCCCCCGCCTCCAGGGTTCATTTTATTGTTTCCAGCTTTCCTCTCCCTCCTTCACTGCAAATATATTGGGTTGGATTGCTGTTGACTAAATAACAGGAGTATTTGACATACCTGCCATCAACTTATTGCTTCAGTCCAGATGCTTATATTCCTCCTATTTACTCCTGTTGGAGAAGCTGCTTTCGAATAAGCTACATCTGTACTTCCTAGCTTGTCTGTGGGAGCAAACCCAAGAAGATGTGTTCCCAGCCTGTGACTGGGGGACTGTATTACTACGTAGTGTCTTTAACTCCACTGCGTGTAAACCCCAGCCACGTCCGAAGGAGCCTGTTGGACTTCTCTGTCCATTGCTTATTTGATAATATTCTCCCATTCTCCAGGATGTACATGACCATGTGGCACAGGGATGTATCTGGGTTTGCTGCAGGCAAAATATGGGAGGAAACATCTCACTCTCATACTTCTGGTTTCCCCTAAAATGCCAGGTGCCTGGGTTCAAATGCACTCAGGAACATACAGTGTAATTCTGGGGTTTTGCAGGATCAGAAAAGTGTGACTTTACTGTAAATTGCTTCCTTTATGTTAGCACCTAACCAGTTATCACACCACAGTCTTTCAGAGTCATTCCAGGAGATTCCTGGAGTCATCATCTGATTCAACACCCAATCCAAGCCAGGGAAACCTGTACCATGCTTGAGGGATGTTTCTCAAACCTTGAGGGACAGAGGTTTCCCATTCTTTGTAGCAAGTAGCCATGGTATCTTGCAGTCTCAGGTCAGAGTGGTCTACTGATGTCTAAACTAAACTGACCTTGCTGAAATAAGAAGTCCATTGCTTCTGCCCTCTCCAATACAGAGAATAAATCATTCCTTTATTTTTTTGCAACAGACTTTTAAACATCTGAAATTTGCTTTTCTTTAGACCAAACAACCTCCAGCCATTTGCTGTGTGTCACCTCTGTAAACTTCCTTGCTCTCTCCTGGACTCCCTGCAGAGTACTTTCTTCACTGCTCCAACTAAGGCCTTATAAATGCTGAACAAAGTGAGCAGATGAAATCCCACATTTGATATTTGCCTCTTTTGTAAAGTTGATGCTGTTGACTTGTGTTGAGTTTCTGACTTATAATATGCAACCATTTTTCTTACAAAATCTCTCAAGTTGTCTTCTAGCCTGTATTTTTTTCAGTTAGTTATTCCTTATGTATAACCTTGTCCTTATTGATCTGTCACCATTTTTTCATCAGGCTCTTTCTCCAATTTGTCATGCTCATTCTGAATTTTAATGCTGTCCTACAATATTTTTTTGTTTTTTTTTTCTAGCTTGATACCAATGACAGAGTCCCTGAAAATGATAAAGGGGGAGGAACATGATACTCAGACTGGATAACTTATTTCCTAATTCTGTCATTTATTATGAATTGTTAGGTCTCTATGAAATGCTGTTAGTAAGCTGATGCCCATAGTATCAGTAAGATGTATGTAAAGCTATTATTTCCTAAGGTACATTGTTTATGAAATATTGAACTGTTATGAAAAATTATGAAACACTGAAGCTGAAAAATAGTAGCAAAATACCAGTATGGATAGATATTCTGGGTGCAGCAATCTGAGCAATCAGAGTAATACCTGTTTGCAAGCCTGGAGAGCAGAGAGAGCAGTTAAAGCCTACAGAAAGGTTAGCCATCAACTTCAAATTTACATTAGTGTTTCAAAGATGGTGAGCATTTGCAACTTAATCTGGAGTAACAGCAGATTGGCTTCTCAAGATAAGATGATAGAGATTCAATTAGTTAATGTCTGTGCCTAGCTTTTCATGATGTAACACCTTCCTCCACTTCTTCATGTGAGGTGACTTGCAGACTTGTTTCTGACTGCAGGGTTAGGATGTAAAATAGGATCTTTTAATAATCCCAAAAGGCAGAACCTGGCTGCTCTGTGCCATCTAGGAAAGCCTGATTTGCTCTTCTGAGCCTGCTCCAGGCCTTGAAGATGGTGCAAGGTGGATTAGATTTTAACAAGGTAGAATAAGATGAATACATAACAAGAACTGATCCCATCCTTATGTTCTTTGAATGTGCTGTAGTTGTTCCAGTCCTACTTGCTTCACCTGCTTTTCAAACTGCTGTTCACATACTGTTAGCTAAAAATGAACGAAGAAAAATACATTTCCTTACTGGTTGTGCCTGAATTTATGACTATCGAGCCACCAACTTTTGGTTATGATCTGTCTCATATATGTAATAACATATTTTCTGCAGGTGATGAGGTTTCTGTAACTTGTGATGAACTGCAGGCAGCAGTTCGGTTTATTTTGTAATGCTTCTTTGTGTGTACCTGAAAATGGGTCATTTTTCTCCTGCAAGAATCACAACAGGTATCTCTGCAGGGGGACAGTCAGCTGTTGAACTGCACAGGGAAGGAGAGATGCTGCTGTTGGGTTTACTCTGATTAAACTATTACTTTAGCTGGAACAAACCTACCCAGATGCAGGCTGTAAGCTTGCCAGGTGAAAATTGTTCACTGAAATAAATAAAAATTATGATGATGAAGATTGCTTCATATAGTGGGAGGAATGGAAATTTGTCAGTTGTGGGTTCTGGTTTGGGGACTGCAGAGATTTTTTCCTCACGTGACCTTTATAACAAGAAGTGTCAGACTTCATCCTGTATGTATCAGACTAGCGTGCCATTGGATATTAATCCTGATGGAAAAGGATTATGTGATTTTCACAGGCACTGAGATAGATTATCCTTTTTGGCCTGGCTGGAAGGTAGAGAGAATCTCTTTCTGCAGTTGCTGGCAGGGAGCAGAGTGTTCCTGGGAGAGCAGTACCAGAATAACCAAGCACAAACAGTAACTCTGACTTGAACTTTCTTTTCACTTTCCATTCATTTCTGTTGTTCAAATGTGATGCCTTTGAGGACTTGCTTCTTTGAGCAGGGGCAGTGGTGTAGATTGCAACGGTATGGGCTTTGAGAAGTCTGTCTGTTAACGAGTTCTTTGAAACACCGAGTGAAAATACCTGAAGGAACTTGTGGGATAACATCACATTTAAAAAGAAGTCATTTTACCTTGTTCCTAGCTGCTCATTCTAACATTGAAGTTTTTGCCCAATATTTTGATAAATAATATTTTGTCCGTAGGTCTGGACACGACTGATAATTCTGATGTTTCGCAGTATCATGTTAAGCCCTAGTATCTCTGTTGGGTTTCATAATGAATAATACAAGAGCTGGTCATGTTTTTGCTGGTTTTGTACTCACTTCCCACCACCATTTATCCTAGGGACCATGCCCCATCCTCTCCCCCCCTCTAAGCTGCCTTCCTGAACTCCCCTGGTCTGTTCCTCACAAAATGCTGCTTCCAGGAAGGGGAAGGAATGGCTGCTTTTGCTTGCAATAAAAATTCAGGTTGCTGCTGCTATAGGCTATTGTAGCACGATTGCTTCAAGGGCCGAGGGGTCTTGACCACCTGTGTGAAAGGTGTTTGCTGTATGAGAGCTGCTCCCCATCTTCTCCGGGGGAGAAGCACTGGTGTAGTTAAGGGTTCAAGGGTTGGATGCTGCCCAGTGCTCACCAGCTGCACTGCAGTGTACCAGAGTAATGATACAGGACAGATCTGCATGGGGTAAACTAGAGTCGCTTCAGCCACTTCCTGGGCCATCAGTTTACAATAACTGAGTCATCTAAAATACAAATGTGCTGGGTTTTGGTTTTTGGTTTTGTTTTAAGCTACACTGTAGAGTTACAAATAACCTTCTGGGGAACTAACTAAACCCATAGATTTGCTCTAGGACACTGCAGCCTGGGACCCCTTGCTGAAGTCCATATAATTTACATAACTTTTTTTCTTCTTTGGTGTTTATAGACTCAACCACTAAAAATATATATGAGCAAATATGGAACTTCAAAAATATATATTTTAAGCTCTTCTATATTTGCATTCTGACTTCTGAGAAATTTCATACAGGGAGTATTTTCTCAGATCTTCCAGAGAGCAGTTTACTCTTTCCTAAAGTAGGTGAGATCAGTTTCTCCCCAGAAATGTACATTTTTCCCTGGTGCCTTGGCAGGAACCTCATGGACTGAACACCTAGCTTTCAGACAGCCAAAGTAAAGAAAAATGAGAAAAAAACAAATCCCTCTCTCCCTGATGTGAAAGCAGAAAAGTTTGCACCCTATGTCAGTAGCTTGTAGTCATTAGACCTGCAAACTGCCCAGTGAAAAATGACCTGAAAATAAATGTACAGTGAGTAATTTTTCCCTTTGCTGAGTTATGCCTTTAATTAATCTCAATCAGTTTACAAAATCCATTTTTACTCAGATTTAGAAAGCACACACTTGGACAAATAAATCTAGTAGCATGTGTACAGTGTTTGTGATTGTTGCTGCTTAATACCTGTCAGCAAATGTATCACTACTAATTGCCCAAGTTTCAATGAATCAAAACATTATAGTTTTATGTTAAGGAGAGAGTTGAGCCCTTAAATTACTGTATTAGCTTTAAACTGCTTTAGTGCAGTACATGGAGGCATGTCAGTTTAAATTCAAAAGCAATAATTCAAAAAGTTGTCAATAATGGAAGACAGCATATATAAACTTATTTATTTTAATCCAGTTAGGTTTGGGGGTTTTTATTTGCTTTGTTTTTATTTTTCCCCCTGTATCCCCAAATCCCTTATGGACCTAAGGGATCAGTATATAAGCAGCAGGTGAAGGTCATTAAAAAATTATAGTCTATTTACTTCAATGAAACCCAGTCTCAACTCAGGATATCACATGCAAATTACAAACAAAACCAAAAATCAAACCAATGATAGAAATGTGAACCAAATTACGTATTTTATTACAAGAAGTGCAACCATTCCTCTCTTTCTTTGCAGTAGTGCTTTATATTTCATGATACAAGCTTGCTGTGAGCACTCCACATTTGTTGCCTAGTTGTATTTTGACTTATTGCCATTCCTGGTTTGTACCCACCATTGCCATGTTTATGCAAGTTTGTGTTGCTGCAAAGAAGTTAAGAGTAAAAACCCTTTAGCTTGCATTGTTGCAACCATCTTGAACCAATCTGAGATCTCATTTAATCCCTTCCTTTTCCATTAGTTTCTTCTTTAAAAAAAAATTGAACACAAGTGTACATTTCTTCTCTTAATAGGGACATCTTTGTCACTTTCAGTTGTATTTTGCAATAATTTAAAAATCTTTTTCTCTCTTCTTTGTTTTTACATCTTTGCTAACTGTACTTCTGTTTGGTGTTTCATCTAAAAGTTGCTGTGCATAGATTCTGGAAGACCAAAGACCCATATCTCTCAGTAATGTACTAATAGCCTTTTTTAAAAAAAACCAAACAAACCAAAACCAAAACAAAAACACTTTGGGTAATACAAGATTTTCAGAATAAGGTAGCTAACATTTACCTAGCATACTATTGAAAGTATATCTTTAATGTTCAATAGGCAGTAATTTATTCCAGAAATCTAAGGCAAAGGCAACTCAACGTGGTGTAGCACTGTTGGGAAGGCTCCCGTTCACAGTGGGCATACCAAGAGCCTTAACACAAACCTCAGAATAGTCAGCAGCCCCTTTCTCAGTTACACTGTGCTGTAAAAATAGTCACCCAGACTAGCAACCAGAAATTTGACCTTATAATGCTCTACGCTAAAGCTAATCATTGTTACAGTGATCTCGCTTTCTTGCTTTATTCTGCCCCTGGATTGTTGCATGATATTGATGACTTTTTAGGAGAGGAGGGAGATCTTTATTGCATGTGGAAGGATATGAGTCAGATAATACTCCAGAGACTCCAGCAAGAACTCTCCCTAAACTCAGGTCTTTACTAATTCAGGGGCATAGGTGGAAAGAGAATTGCTTTGTTTTGGGTGAGGATGAAAAGAGATTGATTTTAACACTGTGGATGTTTATCATTGGAAATTATTTTTTTATGTGTCTTAGAATTCTTACCTGTCCATGAAATAGAATAGACATAATGTAAATAAAAGGTAATAAATATTCAGGCCATGCTATTGCTGAATGACAGTTGATGCTTTCAGTGTATTTTATGTATCCATCAGTGACAACCTGCAAATAATTTATTATAGTGTGCCTTCAGAAACGATGAGATTTTGTTAAGTAACATTCAATTAATGAAATAGCACACCTTAGGCAAAGTACCCACAACATGTGCCACTCATGGCTCCCAAAGACTAAAATCCATCTATAAAAATTAGACAAGTGAAAGGCAGTTATGTGTTGTACCAGGGAACAGCATATTCCTTTCATTCAAGGGCATTTCATCTCAGGGTGCTCACTACACAAGCTACTTAAATATGGTATTTGTAAGGTAGCTTCATTGCATGACTTACACTGCATACTCACTTGCCGAAATAGGCACACAGATCAGAAACCAGACTAGCAGACTTGTCTTTTCTGTAATCAGGGAGTTTTATGAGACTTTTTTGTGCACGTTTCCCTCTGTATCCTGGCTTGGGATCAACAGCTATTACCAAAGTGCAACAGAGTAGCTGAGAATCACTTCTCCTGCTGCTCACAACTAAACCTCTTGCTCTTTGAATCCTTTTATTGCTTGCCCATCTTTTTCATACTAGTGCTGAGCCTTCTGTCCCTGCTGAGTCCCACATAATTCAAATGTTGTCTTTGCTGCATCTCTGCAACTCTCTCTTGTATCCCTTCTACTCTGTATATTCCTCCCATCTTAACTTCATCACCATCAACATAATCAAAACTACATGATGCCTTCCTGATACAGCTTTCCAAATTTTGTTTTCCTTCTTTAAGCTTATTTCTGACTGAAAACCCTGTACCTGTTCCTGCACTTCTTACCTGCATCCTCTCACAGCCAGACTGTTATCCTGGGATGTTTTTAAATCTGAAAGCATCAACCCTCTAAATCTCAGCCTGCAAAAGCATAGTCAGATAGAAAACATTGTGGCTTGAATATCTTTGTTAGTCATATATGTGAATCAGAGCTTTTTGTCCCAGCCATGTGAGCTGCTGGTAGCTTCAGTGGGCTTACTCATGATAGCAAATGCTAAATTCAATAGTAGGCATTTGCAGGATCATCCCCTATGATTGTAATCCCTTTTAGATAGGGAATGTGTCAGCATTTTATAAAGGGATGTAAAGATGCGTGTGGCCCATACAAATTAATGGGTTGCTCCATCAGTTGATTACAGGAATTTGTAGATGGCACCATCATGATACAACAGTCTGAGTCTAGTATTTATGAACAAAGGATAGGAAGAAAAATGGGGGAAAGCTGTCACACGTTTCTTGATGTGGTAGCTCTTTATGTGGATATAATGTCCATCTGTTTATAAATACTCTTGAGAATGGAAAGATGTCCCTGTGGTTTCTATCCCAAATTCTAACTGCTGCTTTTGTCTCAGACTTGTATCTCTCCCTGTCTATGTATATGCTATTTGGGATTTATAAGCATAGAGAACCTTTGCCTGTAAATTCTACCAGGTTTTTCTCCGTGAACTTTGTGTGAGCATCAACTAGTTGGACTGTTTGACAGATTGAAATAAACAGAGGACGAAGCTCAAAGGACAACAATTCTCCCTTACACAATCTAGAAAACAATACTATAAAATATTACATCAGCTGTTGGCAGCTGTAGGTTTGCCTGTCTGCTAATTTACTGTCACAAATGTTCCAGAATCCTCTGTAATCTAGCCATTGCTATTTATATTCGTAATGATTTATTTAAGGACTCTGTACATGTCAGCAAAAAGTCACCAAAAAAAGCAAAATGAAGATTAGTTGGCTGAAAGTGCATAGAATAGAAAAGAATAACCTGACAATGGAGTTGAGATAAAGTTTATACACAGTCAATAACTAATAAAAAAAGAGAGCATATAGGAGCCAGAGCCTCTGATTTTGGCACTAGGCAGCTCCCATCAGAGTCTATTAAGACCAGGGAAACAGGTGTCTGGTGGCCAGGGAAGGAAATGAGAAGCCGTGACACCTGAATTGAGATCACAGACCTGCTCCTGCCTTTGTGTCTGAGAAAAGGTATTAACTGCTTAATGCCTCAGTTACTCTGCTGGCTGTAGTGGCACCCAGCTCTCAGCTGTTAAAACTTTTTGCTTATTTATAAGATGGTTTTTCTATAGAGAACTGTAATGATGCAAGGCAGCTTTATTATGTTCTGTGAAAAATGCTAAGTTAAGAAAAAACGATGAAGGATTGTGTAGTGGAGTGCAACACTTTTTAGCGTTGAGTCTCTAGGTCATTCTGAAGCAGGGATTTGAGTGGCGTCCCTTAGGATTTGCTGTTATACATGCTGAAATGATCAATCAAGGATAAAAAATGGACTGTTCTCATCTCATAGATCATTTCACAGTGAAACAGTTAAACTCCTGGCTGCTTTCTGAAAAACAGAGATCTGCATTAATAAGGTGACCTTATCAGAGCACCCCCCCTCCGGAGGGAAGGGAGGGAGAAAAAAGGTTGTGGAAAGAAAGTGAGTCCCATTGTTAATCTTTTTTCAGGGAGAACTGGATTCCTGAATGCAAATTACTTTATATTTAAATTGTGTGAAAGCACAAAAGGTTTGTGTCTACAATTGACAGTTATTTCATTAGCTGACTCATGGAGCCTTGCAAATAGTTTCTATGTGTTAACTTCCCTTGGATTTGTTTTCTTTGTTCTTAGCAGATCTTGCAATGGTGATCATTTTGATTAATGTATTCAACGCTCTGTTTTACTCCCGATTCATGTTTTTTGCAGCAGTCAGCGTTCTGGCCTGAGTAAGGTGAGGCTGCAAGGCGGCTTCAGTGTTTCTCCAATAGTGCCGATCTGATGGGCTGGCTTCCAGCTGGAGATGAGGGAAGCATGGAGGCCACTGTAATGTATTTTGCATGGTAGCGACCTCACACCCAAGTTAAAACAGACTTTCATCATCATATGTAGGATTGTCTCAGCCACATCCCTCTGACAGCAGACAGGCACTGCATGGGCTCTGTACTGCTAGAATATCATCTTTGTATCTCTGTGAGCCTCTCAGGGGTAGGTACGCTGGCTTTGTGCCTCTGTTCAGATAGGTTTATGGTTCACTACATCCCAAAACTAGAGTTTATGTGCTTGTCCATTTAAAAAAGCTACCATATTAATTGAGGTATTAATTTTAGGGAGAAGAAGAATGTGTAGGTTAAAGTTCATCCTTCAGGCGCACCAATACTAGACATCTGGTCTATGTTACATTTTGAGGAACCAATAACCAGTTCAGGACAGAGCGGTACTTCCTATCCCTAAATTGTTGGTTTGTCTCCCTTCTGGAGGTGCTGGCCCTCCATTGACCCAAAAGATGTGCTTTTCAACGAGGTGCTCAGGTTTTAGTACATTGAAGTTTAGGATAGATCCTGTCAACCCCAGCTACTGAACTAGACTGAATAGCATTATTAAAGTTTACATCAACGTAGAAAGCAGTTATGAAAATTGATTGATTAATTGCCCCAGATATACATCAATATGCAGGCAAGTTGCCAGAGGCCTGCAAGCTCTTAGTAAGCTTTCCCACTTTTCTTCTTAATTTCTTTTACTCAGCACTACATTTTTGTTCTTTTCACAACTTTTTGGATTTTGTTGTTGCAATCGATCTGCCATTCCCTGCTGATGCCTCTTATTGCATTGGTTTTTCAAAATCTTTCATCAGTGCCTCAAGCATTACATTGTTCTTCAATCTACATCAAGCTCTTTGTCCTAAAATACAAAGACCTTGGGGCTAGGGCCTTGGTTTCTTCACAAGTCACTTGTCGCCATTACCCTCCCCGAGAGTCACAGCTTCGGGAATCTTATCATGGAAAGATCCCAGGACAAAATGCTTGAGCTACAAAGGCAGAGCCTCAGCAATAAAAGCAGAAAATGTTCAGGCCTAGCCACCTCTATAAAACATTGCTTTGAAACTGTTGCTCATATGCAGGGAATGTGAACTCATCAAAGCCTCGTGAATATTTTCAAGCTATTTTCCATTTTTATAGGAAATTCAAGGTACAAATGGTTTTCTGAGAAATGTTAGTTTGTGAAAGTAGAAATTTGGGTTTTTTTCAGGTTCAGATCTGTGATTTTAATCCAAATTTTATATCATCAACTACAAAAAAAAAAAAGGAAGGAAAGATTTTGAGGGTAACTATAAGGGAGGCTCTGCGATAAAACAGTGGAAAGGTAGAGTATTTTTAGTTTCACAAGTCTAAGTATTTTTCCCTGTTTGCTCTTTTTCAGCCCTTTTTTTTTACTTCCTTTTTAGCAGTGGATGTTTAAATTAAAATAGTGATAGAGAAAAGCAAGGATAGATGGGAATGAGCAGCAGAGAAGTATGATAGTTGATGGACACTTGAAACTCAAGGGGAAGGAAATAACAATGACTCAAGCTATGTCAATGGAAATGAAACAGCGTTGTTCATTTTCTTTTAAACTGTATTTTAAAGCAAAAAAACCCCCAACTTCAAACAAATATTCTTAGGTGAAAGTCCGTCAAATTGCTTTTTCACACTAAATTTTCACAAAAAAATTAGTTTGCTACATAACTGGATAGCTCTTCCAGCTGATCTGGAAAAATGATTCTGATCTCTTTGTCCAAGATAGTAACAACAAAAGCAATCAGAGGTTCCACATGCAGAATATTAAAGCAAGAGAAAAAAATTTTCTTCTGTTTAATTTTTGCTTTAAATATTTTTATGCTAAATGATAGACTTGCTGAACACTATGCCAGAGAGCTGTTACTTGTGAACAACAATTTCAATGTTTTTGGTTGAGTTTTAGCTTAATGTATGAATCCCACGTCCTTGCTGTCACAAAATCTCCATTTTACCACTTTTGCAATATTGCTGGCATATGTCTCCAGCTGTCTATTGCTGACATAGAATTGCTTGTGATTATCTGATGCTGAGCTGTTCTGCTCTGTTTTTGTGTTTTTAATCTCTCCAACAATACCTGAACATGCTGTGCAGATCGTGATTATTGGGGCAGAATACAGTCGTCTTTGAAATTTACTGTCCCACACAGAACATTGGAAATTCTTATGATCTTTATATCCAGGTTGAATGTGAACTAGATTTCTTTCTGATTTCATAATTTAACATTGCAGACTGTTGACTTATTGACTATAATGTTAACATTTTCCAGATTGGCAGACAAATTGCTTTGTAGGAATGTCTATGTGTATTTATGCATCATCCAAAGGTTAAACTATAGAGTATATTTTCATTGCCTAGAGATAACTTAGTAAATTATATCACTAGGATCAGAACTTCTAAATTTAAAAGATGAAAGTTACATACCGAAATCCATGTTACTTTCCAAGTAAATAAACCACTCAGCAATACTGATCACTGACAGTCTTCCACTGATGTTTGTTAAATAGCCTCTCAAAGTTATAGCTGCCATTTTATGGGAATTTTTAAGACAAAGGAAATTCTAATATTCTTCTTAGCCTTCCTAAGCATGGAGTTTATATTGATCTTGCTATTTCAGCAAGGACCAGAAAAAACCCAAAACATAAATTAAACTGAATGTTCATATATAAACCTTTTTTTTTTTTTTTTCCTTCATTTTCAGTTCACTTAAAACCTGAAGGTGTAAAAATCACAAAAACCCAAGCAAGCCAAAACCTGTAACACGCTGTAAAAGTCTTTACTCTCAGTGGAAGAAATATGTTACCCTGCAATAGCTTGGTCACCTGCTGTGCTTTTACCTTAACAAGTAATCAGTAAGAAGTCAATTGGAGTATAATACATTGGGAGACACATGCATTCCTTTCCTGGGGGTTTTGACTCAAGGGAAGTATATATATATATATATACAGATGACAAAAAGGATTTTTACAATTGGAGATGCAGACCTGAGCCCCTTCAGCCAGATGGGAAAACCAAAGCCAGGCATCTTGCTTGCCAGGCAAGGGCTCCAGTGAGAAGGTTATTGATAAAAGATGGGAGACATCACTGTGTCTTCCTGGTCTTGCTGGTTGACTTTTGAAAGAAATCTCTCTCAGCCTGTGTTTTGAAAGGAGGTTTACATAGACCTACCTTCAGGTGAGAATTTAAAGCTGTTAAAGTAAGAAGATGGAGGTGTCCTCTTTCAGTCTTTGCTCCAGAGGAGGATGGGAGTTACAATGCTCTGTGCTCCACAGTTTCTGCAGATGAGGTTTTGGCAGCTTCCACACTGAGCACAGATGGTATTTGAGATCTTGTTCTGAGTCAGCCCTGCAGTGTAAGCAATAACTCTGTGGGATTTCTTGGATTTTAAAGCTACATATAGGTATCTGAGGTCCAGCAGAGCCCTTTCTAGGTTCAGTCTTTCTTTGATTCCATTTGAGGTGTGAGTAAGAATGGTTACTGTCCTGGTTCTTTTGATTAACAGATTATTATTTTTTTTTTTAAATAGTATGCTAGTGGTCAAGAGTGATTTCAGTGAGTTTTGGAGAGACAATAGAAAATCAAAATATTTGTGTCACGCTTGGTATGTAAAATCTGTGAAAAACCACTGTGGGCAGTAGCTGATCATAAAGGTATATATTGAAGTCTGAGTTTAATGAAATTGCTTTCTCCCATCTTTGTTATATTAAAATTGGTGTCCTTGTTAGTAACCACACTATGGGATTAAAGACTGTCTTGCCCTTGGAGACTGACTATGCCTTTCATTGTAGAGAAAGTCTCTCCAGGTCAGAGGCAAGGCAGATAAAAGCATCTACCTAACCGTCCTTACTTGGTAAGAAATGTGTCAGTTCATCACTCTTCATAGGTAAAAAATTTATCCAAACCTTTATTAGCTTACTTCCCAACTAGTTGACTATTTAAAGCAGTATTTTGAGTTACTGCACTGTGCTGCTTCTGTTTTAGCCCTTACACAAAATTCAAACTTCCTTTGCCTGTGGTCTTTTCTCTCTTGTGTTTTTGGATAATAACTGTAGGTATGCTTTATATTTATGTTCACTAAATACTGTGATGTATTCTCAGTAATGTCACCTTTTGCTTGTAATATAATCCCTGTTGTCTCCCCACCTATCTTATCTTTTCTATTTTATTACCTCTTATAGGTACTGATAAATAAAAAGAGAGCAAATTTGGAAAATATAGGCCATTTGGAAGAAATTCTGTGTATCATATAGCAGAACTTCAAAGACTATGGAAATATTTACAGCTCCCAGTGAGTCAATCTATACACCAAGATTTAATTTAAGGATGGACACAAGCCCTGTTTAATCTAGCTGTTCTGGAAAGACTGGTTTTGCAATATTTTCTGTCCTCAGAACAGTAAAACTAATTACGATGAATTTAGCAAAGGCTGTATGCTGCAGTGCCCCAGACAGTTTCTTATTTTCATTGACATTTTTTTCATCAGTTTGGACTATGTAGTATCTGCAGACAGTGTATATTCAAAATATTGGATTGTTGTGGTTTTGCATACAAATCTTAGAAAGGAAAAGGAACACCAGACTGTGTGTACGAGCATCAAAATTTGATTATATGCAGGATCAAATCTTAATATCACACCATCCTCACTGAAAAGCGTAGTGAGAATATTCCAATTCATATTCTGAATGGTGTGTTTCTCTGCAGTCATCTTGCAGAATTCTTATTCTTACCAGGAGAATATCAGTATACTGAACTGAATAAAAATGTATACATTAAATTGCATATTCAAATGTCCAGCTTTGATGTTTGTAGAGAATTTACGCAGGACACAATACAACCTGATCTTTGTTTCATTGATATGAGAGGTTAATGTGTGTTACAAAACAGGAAAGAATAAGAAGTTGTATAATATGCTGGAAATGTGAAAAAAATGCAGATTTCGGTTATTAGCTTTCACAGCTGTATTTGCATAGAAATACACTAACGGCTGGATGACATTTCATGCATGAACTTGATAGAGCGACCTTAAACATATTCACGTTGGAAGAGTACTTAAAGGGAACCTCGAACTTGAAAATTCCCATCTTTGTTTTAAAAAAACAAAACTGTGGTTTCCCTGGGGTATTCTAGTACAAGATATTTCTTTATGAAACAAAGCTTTCTTTGTTATGAGGAATACTGTGACAGTCTATGAAGGGCCCTCCTTTCGGATCACACTTTAAAAAAATCCTGATTCCCCTGAATGTTAACTATTATTGCAAAATAGATATTTTTTAAGATTTTGTGGAAAATACTGGCAAAGCATGATGCCCCTTGAGGTTTCAAACACCTCTCGGATTATCAGTTTCCTATCATTCTCTATTTTGAGAGAACACCTTCCTTGTAAGTGGGGCAAAGGTGAATGACCATTTTCTGTGCTGTGTGAGGTAAAATGAATTACTTTTATTTGAAGAACCAGAAGAATTCCAGGTGGGGTCTGTCATGGTTATCCCATGGTATGAATATTTGGGAATTAGGTGACAGCAGCTCCTTCCAGTTAAGATTTGCTTGTTGTGTGTTGTTTTTTTAATTATTTTTAAATTATTATTATTATTATTTTTAATTCACCTACTAGCACAGACCAGGTTCAACTTCATTTGTAACTAATTGTGATAGTTTCACTGGGCTAGCCCTTGGCTAGCAGTCAACACAGCCATTCACCCACTTCCCCCCCCACACCCCCAGGGGATAGGGGAGAGGACTGGGGGGCAAGGGTAAGGAGGCTTGTAGGTTGAGATAAGAACAATTTAATAATAGAAATAAAAGAAAACTTAAAATAATACTAATATTAAAATAATAGTGATAATTATAACAGTAACAAAAGATACAAATGAGTGATACCCAGTGCAACTGCTCACCACCAACCGACCAAGCCTGGCCCGTTCCCAGATAACGATCCTGGAGGGGCAACAATCCTGAACCGAAACCGCGATCCTGGAAGAGCGAGAGCCCAGAAAGTCAGAGAGACACAAAAGAGGAAGAGACCCTCACTAATATACTAGACATGATGTGATGTGATATGATATGATATGGATTATCCCATTGGCATACCCAAATGCCAATTTAGCTTATTAATTTAAATATTCCTCACCCCCTTAGATCTTGCGCTTGTAGACTAAAAGAACATGAAGTCCTTCACTTCCAGTGACAAAAATGAAAACACTGGTGTTCTCGGTGTCTCTCTCATAACAAGTCCCAGGTTGAAAAGTAAAACACAGCACTATTCTAACTACTGAAACAAAACCCAGTTCTGTTACAGCTAAAAACCAGGACACTAACAAACGATGAGATGTCTGATTTTTAGTAAGAGGGGAGAGGTTCACAGAGTATAGTGAAGGTTTTCATATCAGTGAGTGCTTGTGCTTTCAGTTTCCAGCAGTTTCAGCACTCAGTTTGCCAACTGTGAAGAATTATGTTATTTTAATTTAAATGTGATTATTAACAAGACACAGCTGTGAAAGGCACTTTTCTGAAATATTCTGAGGATTATTCCTGCTCTGTTATCTCTCATTCACCTTCCACAACAGGATTTTTCGTGCTCACACTACTTGATGTTCTTCAGAAGAGCTGTTGGTCCATCTCTGATTGTGACTTTCATTAGAAGTAGAAAACTCTACCTTCTCTTCTAAAGTGATGAGATGTGAACACTTATTCCTGTGAATATTTTCTAAAAACTCTCTTTTCTACTGAAATATAGCCAGCCCTAAAAGGGATTAGAAAGAGTATGACAAGAGTATGAATTAAAAAGCACTGGGGTATGAAAACATACCTCTTTAAGCAGTTTTGATTCTGTCCTCACTTAGACAATCCTATTAAACCTTCCAAAACAGCAAGAACAATCTCTAGAGCCTGTCCAGTCTCCTGCTAAAATCAGACTTCTAAAGGAAAGTGGAAGTGCTAGTATGTGGAGGTACCATTCTGGAAAAAATGCAGTCAGTAGTAGTTGACCTCCTTTTCTTCTGTGTGTAACTCATATTACTTGTGTGAACCTCTCAAGCAGAACAGGTCTATGCAGAAAAGGGCTGCAGGATCGTTTTCCCTGTCGGTATGAGATATAAATGGCAGTTCAAGACAGAATAGTGCTGTACAGATGTGAGAATGGAAAACCAAAATGGAAATGTTATGAAAAAGGGTAATTATTACTATCTTACTCAGAGCGCTGTCTAAAGCATAACATAATCACAGGCAGCATTCAGTAATGATATTTTACACTGAAGCCCAAAGGTTACAAATAGACGTTAGTCCCTGCCAAATTAAACTCACTTTGTCATCTAAGGTACAGAAGGAATCAAATTCTTGCAGCGGTGCAAAATCTATGGATGTAAAGCTACTTTTAGAGTCATATTAGTAAAATGTCTGTCCAAAGCCAGGGAAAAGTCTGGTTTAAAAAAAAAAAAAAAGGAAAATCTTACATCAAATTTCCAGATAGAGTGAAAATATATAGGCTGAAGCCCTCAGAGGATGGTAATAGCAATAAAGATCATTTGGGCTGCAACAGCAAGGTTGTCTTCAGAGCAGTTCATGAAGACGGTGCCAATGGTACCAAAAGGATATGTTTTAAAAGTGAGTCCACGCACAAGTCATCTCAAAGAAAATGTGTTTCCTACTTTCATTTCAGGCACAAAGTTTATAGCATGGAAAGCAGCATACTGCCCGAGTACAGAAGACTGTATTTAGCAAGATTTTGAATGGTATACAGCAGGATGGGAGCTGCATGTCACGACAATTTGAGAGAGTCATTTGCAGCTCCCAAACAACCCAGCTTCTGGCTCCTGCTGAGCAAAGGACTGGGTGAGAGTGGGGAGAATTAGTGCCTCACACCGAGGCAAGATAGTGCTGACTGGCAGCGTCTCATGATTCCTGTTGACTTTCTATGGGCGTTTAACCTGTAATTTGGAAAAGGAGAATACAGTCTGGCACGCACCCTTGAAGGGATGCCAGTCCCAGGTCTATCCATTGCATAGCTTGCCAGAATGGGAACGATAAGTATCTTGCAGACCAGTATCCACAGCAACAGACAGTGGAATTTTATCTTTTCAATATATATAAAAACCCAAAGAAAATAATTACTTTTTCATTTTCCAGTTTTATAATAGTAATAATGACCTTTAGGTCAGGCATTTTCAGCAGTTAATGACTGTCTGGCTTTTTCTTTGGCCCTTGGTTTCTCCAGCCAGTCATTAACAGTGAGGAAAGTGCCTTCTCCAGTGGTCACTTTGGCTTAATCATTACATTTTCATGCTACAGAACATATCAGCTGGGAAATAAGTGTCTCCTATGCGAATGGATCCATAAAGTGTTGCTTAGGTTTAATTTATTTGAAAGAATATTCTGTTAGGACGTGAGAGTTTAATGTAAAATATGATTGAGTATTATCCTCAGCCCCAGGAAAGGTTAAATCACTCTCAGGAATTGGGACTAAATAGCTTTGCAGTGATGCCCTTCTTCTTCTGAGGATAGTTTAAGGCCACAGATTACAAAAGATTAAATCTTAAGAATTTATCTATGTAATCTAGGTTTCCATACTATTCTCTTGGTATTGGAGTGCTTTGGAAATTATATGTGCACACAAATATTTTCTCATCCATCTTCTAGGATCATACAGGAACTAGACCTATTTTTTTTTTTTTATTATTTGTTTGAATTTTATGTGTAATCACTGTGACACTGAAAGCAGAGCGCTGCAACAGTCTCTCGAGAGTTAAAAATTATTTAAAAATCTGAAGGGGAACAACCCTCTGGAATGCCTGCCCTGCTCTGTTTGTCTAGCTAGTAGATTTCCCCCTTCCAACCACCTTCTCTATCTCAAAACACCTAGAAGCTGTATATGACTTCATATAGAGGAAGATTAATTTATACCTGGAAATGACTTTATCTTGCACTTTATCATAAAATAAAAAAATTAGATACTATGGAACAGAGGTATCTTCTGACCATCCTATTGATCATATTCTTGGTAAAAATTAACCAGATTGTGAGTAGATTGTATGTGTGTACATACACAAACCTTTGAACAGTTCCCAGTTCTTGTGCATTGTTATCTGAGTTATTCTTTGAGCCTTGTTACTTTAAATGTCATTGTTAAAATACAGTGTTACCTAAAAAACTTGGGAATATATGTTTCCTTCAGGGTGTATTTGAGCTTGAAAACCATTGTGTAAGAACTGCACTACTTGGAGGAAAAATAAATTCACAAGAAAACGTTTTCTAAACCATATATTGAATTTGTAGGGATTCCTAGCAGTAATCCAGTGTACAGTTATTGCTGAGTAGTCAGGTGTAGTGAAACCTGAACAGTAGTCAATTTCAGTAGTGAAACCCCTTGACTTGAATGGTAAAACAAAGTGGGAATTTCTCCATCAGGAGATTTAAAATCAGTATGGTGTCCCTTAAGGGTTTGATATTAAACATGGAAGTAATGTGACTGATGAGCCTAATTTTAATGTTTTGCTGTGAAAAGAGATTTAGCACCTACATTAACTATTATTAATACTATTAGCTTTTCATTTTATATCTTTAAGTGAAAACAGAGTGTACATCAGAACAGCAGGCATCAGCTTTTGCTTTAACACTTTTTTTACTTTTCAAGAAAAGTAACAGCAGCAAAATATAGGTAGTGTTCCAGGAAATAGCTACTCAGGAGTCCCACAAGGGCTGGGACTGGGCTTTGTGGTTTCCTGACACTTGGAGTGGCACTTTTACTTTTTAAGCTGAGGCTTCATTTGTATTTTGAAAGCATGAGGCTTCATTTGTATTTTGAAAGCATGACAATCTACTTCTCACCAGGGTTGTGTTGTTTCTAAAAGGCTGGACTTGCTAGAGGATCTAAATCTGGTCAGGATCCAGTAATTCCCTTAACAATGAGTTTTAAAACCTACACCTTTAAAATAGCTTTACAACTTTAAACCTCAGGCTAACCTCAGTGTTAAAACAGGTGGCTAATCATTAGTAGACACAGGAAAGGTCCAAAAGAAAGGAGTGACAATACCTGTGTTTCATTCTGTGCTTAAATGCATCTTTTCCTCAGCTTCACAGCTAACTGGTGCAGATTATTTATAGATTTTAAAGCCAGAAGTTAACACTGTTCCTTATAGGCACAAGAGAAATGTATGGGATCATTATTAATTCTTTAGTATTTTAATGCTTTCTGGCTCAATGTGTGTGCTAGGGACCAAGCGTAAACATGCATTTATCATCCTGACCCTTAATCTGTTCCCAAAAACGTCCTTCAGTGGAGAAATGTGAAGCAGCATTTCTGAAGAATTTGAGACCTCTTTTTGCCATTGATAAAAAGATCTTTACAGCCTTTGCTGTAATTGAATCTTCAAATGTAAAATGTTGCAAATATCAGGTTAGAGTGTTCCTTTAAAAAAACCAAACAAAACAAAAACGTCAAACAAACAAACAAAACCAAAACACTATTATGCTAATTGCCTTCACATGCTTTTCTTTCATTGCAGCAAATTGCCCGGGTCTCCTTGGTACCTGAAGAGATCTTTTCTCTTCCAGGTCAACCTGATTTTTGAGTCCTCAGCTTCTCTTTGTTTCTCCTGTTAGTTCTAGTTTCTCCATTTTTCTGTGCTCCTTTCCCTCGACAGCAGTCTTCAATGTTGCTAATAGAATTCAGCTGCAGGGGAAATACAATCCCAGTAAGAGTCAGTGTACCAAATCCCTCACTAGTCACTGAACTTTGTGAAGGACAAAATTGTCCTTCACATAATTTTCACTGTCCACAGAGTAATTCCAGCTATCAGTCTGTCCTGTTGCCTTTCTGCAGCTCCTTCTACCTCCACTGTAACACGAGGTAGAGGAGATAGGAGCGCTACAGCAGCTGTTGTTGTTTGATCAGCAACACAATCTTTGGTGGAATTTCATTTCCCTTGCAGACTAGCTTCTAGAATACATTTGTCATCCATATTTTGTAGCAGACTTATATTTGCCTGTAATTACATACCAGTCTGGCAATAGTTTATTGTTAACATAAAGTAGTGCCATTTAAATCCCCAATCTTAAACTGAAGTATTTGCAGAAATGTAATTGCTAAAATAATAAAGCTGCCATTATTGTACGGGAAGTTTACAGCTTGTTACTGAAATATTTACATCAGCTGAAGTATACCTGTATACATTCCTTATGTTTTCATGTGTTGCTTAAGGGACAGACAGACAGTTATGCTGGGCATAGCTATAAGCTTCTGGTATTTCCACAGAGTGGCTGAGGTTTGAAGGGACCTTGGGAAGTCATCTTGTCCAGCCCCCTGCTTAAGCAGGGCCACTGGGAGCAGGTTGCCCAGGATTTATCTCAAGAATGGAAACTCCACAAACTCTCTGGACAAACTGTGCCAGTGCTCAGTTAAAACTTCCCTTCAGGTGTTTCAGCTTGTGATCTGCTCCCATGTATTAAGAATCTATAAAAGTTAACCAGGAAAAGCAAGTTCACTGTGGTTAAACTCAATGTAATGGGTACAGATAGTATTGCAAACAGGGATATGCAAACCTGAAAAGATAATGTATTTTGGTTTCATTTTGCATTGACTTTTGCAAACAGAAAATCAGTGATGCCCCTCTCTTGCTGCTTATTACTCATTCTGTGATTTTTTTTTTCTTTGCCTTTAATAATTCTCCACATATTATTGTTCTGTTCCTAATACTGACTAGGTAAAATTCAGCACTAGAAACCTGGGTAAGAGTTTTCAGTGAACCGTAAGCAATGTTGCCACATTATTCTTTTTTCATACAGGAAGCTGAAAGCATCCACACTCAGTATGTACGTGTCTCCTAAAGCTTGGGAATTTGTGGTACAAATGGCACAGTGTCTAACCCTTGTCCTTACACACCTGCACAGAGCTTCTCAACTCTCTGTGCTGCTTTGGGGGAGTGCCGGGAAGCTCTTGAGTTCTTCCAGCAACCACCACTGGACAGGAGCCTTGGGTGCAGGGGGTTCTGCATCACACTGATGAGGTAAAATGGGATGTTCAGATTCTGTTGATCCTCAGCAGATGAGCGCAGGGTTGTGTGTTGTGGTGTTTGGCCACGAAGGACCTGGTTTCCTTGCACGGGAGCAGCCTCTCCCCCGTCCCCTCTCCCCACGCTCGCTGGCTCAGCCCCGGCCTAGCACAGACCTGCCAGGGCATCACCTCCACAGACCCGGGAGAGGCCTGTTCTCTGGAACAGGTGTGCGGAGTTCGGAACTTGGAAAAGGCGCTTCCCAGGGCCCGGACTGAGCAGGAGCTCGAGCGAGGGAGCCCGGAGGGTCAGCGGCTCGGCCCGGATCCTG